>NC_036829.1:162500-163974 GCF_047325235.1 Durio zibethinus | reverse complement strand
TATGATATGAATATACAACATCAATTCGTTATGTATAGAGGATAAGATTCCATTGATACAGAGCCAATTCCAATAGACTTATTGGAAGGTCCCATTGGCGTGCATCCAGTAGGAATTGAACCTACGAATTCGCCAATTATGAGTTGGGCGCTTTAACCATTCAGCCATGGATGCTTATCAGGGGATCCTCGTACATGGTGAATAACCAAATTCTAATTTTATTCTAATTTCTAATTTAAAATACTTTAAATACAATAAATACAATATAGGAGGTAAAAAAAAAATAAAATACAATAAATACAATATAGGAGGTAAAAAAAAAATAAAATACAATATAGGAGGTAAAAAAAAAATAAAATACAATAAATACAATATAGGAGGTAAAAAAAAAAAATGAAATACAATAAATACAATATAGGAGGTAAAAAAAAAAAAATGAAATACAATAAATACAATATAGGAGGTAAAAAAAAAAATGAAATACAATAAATACAATAAGAATATAGGAGTGACCGACCATGGAGTCAAATTCTGGGTTTTCGAATTGAAAGAGATATTGAGAGAGATCAAGAATTCTCACTATTTAGTAGATTCATGGACCCAATTGAATTCAGTGGGATCTTTCATTAACATTTTTTTTCACCAAGAACGTTTTATAAAACTCTTGGACCCCCGAATTTTTAGTATCCTACTTTCACGCAATTCACAGGGTTCAACAAGCAATCGATATTTCACGATCAGGGGTGTAGTACTATTTGTTGTAGTAGCGGTCCTTATATATCGTATTAACAATCGAAATATGGTCGAAAGAAAAAATCTCTACTTGACAGGGCTTCTTCCTATACCTATGAATTACATTGGACCCGGAAATGATACATTGGAAGAATCTTTTTGGTCTTCCAATATCAATAGGTTGGTTGTTTCCCTTCTGTCTCTTCAAAAAGGAAAAAAGATCTCTGAGAGCTGTTTCCTGGATCCGAAAGAGAGTACTTGGGTTCTCCCAATAACTAAAAAATGTATCATGCCTGAATCTAACTGGGGTTCGCGGTGGTGGAGGAACTGGATCGGAAAAAAGAGGGATTATAGTTGTAAGATATCTAATGAAACCGTCGTTGGAATTGAGATCTCATTCAAAGAGAAAGATATCAAATATCTGGAGTTTCTTTTTGTATATTATATGGATGATTCGATCCGCAAGGACCATGATTGGGAATTGTTTGATCGTCTTTCTCCGAGTAAGAGGCGAAACATAATCAACTTGAACTCGGGACAGCTATTCGAAATCTTAGTGAAAGACTGGATTTGTTATCTCATGTTTGCTTTTTGTGAAAAAATACCAATTGAAGTGGAGGGTTTCTTCAAACAACAAGGAGCTGGGTCAACTATTCAATCAAATGATATTGAGCATGTTTACCATCTCTTCTCGAGAGGCAAATGGTCTATTTCTTTGAAAAATTGTGCTCAATTTCATATG
>NC_036829.1:120000-140000 GCF_047325235.1 Durio zibethinus | reverse complement strand
TATAAGTATTTCATTGGTTCATAAAAATAAACATCAAATTAATCAAAGACGCAAAAAAAAAAAAACTATATTGACAAAATGAATAATCATATGAGAATAATATCATATAATAATGAATAATCCAGAAAAAAAAAAAACAAAAAAAAAAAAATTAGGGGGTTTCTTATGATTTTCAAATCGTTTATACCGAGTAATCTAATATCCTTATTCATGAGGATAATCAATTCAGTCCTGTCAGTCCTTGTGGTCGGACTCTATTATGGATTTCTGACCACATTATCCCTAGGTCCCTCTTATCTCCTCCTTGTACAAACTTGGGTTATGGAACAAGGAGAAGAAGGAAACGAGAAGAGGGCAGCAGCAACAACTGGCTTTCTTATGGGACAGCTCATGCTGTTCATATCGATCTACTATGAGCCTCTGCATTTAGCATTGATTAGACCTCATCTACTAAATGTCCTAGTTCTACCGTATCTTTGGTTTTATTACTTCTGGAACAATGACAAAGACTATTTTGATTTTTTTGATTATTATGCAGGAGAGACTGCCGGAAATTCAATGCGTAATCTTAGGATTCAATGTGTATTCCTGCATAATTTAATTTTTCAATTAGTCAACCATTTCATTTTACCAAGTCCAATGTTAGCCAGATTAGTCAACATTTATATGTTTCGATACAACACCAATATGTTATTTGTAATAAGTAGTTTTGTTGGTTTTTTAATTGGTCATATTTTATTAATGAAATGGGTTGGATTGGTATTAGTCTGGATACAAAAAATTTTATTAATGAAATGGGTTGGAGTGGTATTAGCCTGGATACAAAAAAGGACTTTTCTTAGGTATTATATAGTTATTCGATCTAATAGGCATCTTATATTCGAACTTACAAAGTCTATTCCTCGAATCTTTACTCTTCTCTTTTTTATTACCTGTCTTTACTCTATAGGTAGAAAACCGTCACACATGCTGACTAAGAAACTGACAGGAATTCATCAAAGCCGAAGAAAAGGGCAGGAATTGGAGGAATTGAAGGAATTGGAGGAAAGGGAGGAAGAAACAAACATAGAAATAGAAACTATTTCCAAAGGGGGGGAGGAACAGGTATCCACCAAAGAAAATCTTTCTTATTACCCTTTTTCGAAAGAGACCGACTATAAAAATAGCCCAGTTTATGAAACTTCTTATCTGGATGGGAATCAGGAAAATTCGAAGTTAGAAATAATATCAGAAAAAAAAGAATATAAAAAATTATTATGGTTTGAAAAACCTCTTGTGACGCTTATTTTTGATTATAAACAACGGAATCGACCTTGGCGATATATAAAAAATAATCGGTTTGACAATGCTCTAAAAAATGAAATGTCACAATATTTTTTTTATACATGTCGAAGTGATGGAAAAGAAAAAATCTCTTTTACATATCCACCTAGTTTAGCAGCTTTTGGAGAAATGGTACAAAAACAAATAGATTTTTTCACACCAGAAGAATTGTTTTCTGACGAATCGTATACTGATTGGAGTTTTATCAATGAACTAAAAAGAATAAATTTAAGTAAGGAGTTTATAAAGAGAGTCGAATATTTGGATAAGGAATATTTATATAAGGAATCTTTTGATCTGGGCATACTTGAAAAAAGGACTCGATTTTCTAATTATGAAACGAATGAAGAAACTAATAATGAAACTAATAATGAAACTAATAATGAAACTAATAATGAAGAAACTACTACTGAAACTAATAATGAAACTAATAATGAAACTAATAATGAAACTAAAAGAAATAATGAAATTAAAAGAAATAATGAAACTAATAATGAAACTAATAATGAAACTAATAATGAAACTAAAAGAAATAATGAAACTAAAAGAAATAATGAAACTAAAAGAAATAATGAAACTAATAATGAAACTAATAATGAAACTAATAATGAAACTAAAATAAAATACTTGCCTAAAATATATGATCCTTTCTTGCAGGGACCCTACCGCGGAAGAATCAAAAAATTGTTTTCACCTTTAAGTGAAAAAACAAACACGGATCCGTTTTGGATAAATAAGATTCATGTTATACTTCTTGCTACTGATTATTACGAATTTGAACAGACAATAGATACACTCAAATCATTATCAACAGAAAAAGAACTTTCTTTATTGACAGAAGATGAACAGACAATAGATACACTCAAATCATTATCAACAGAAAAAGAACTTTCTTTATTGACAGAAGATGAACAGACAATAGATACACTCAAATCATTATCAACAGAAAAAGAACTTTCTTTATTGACAGAAACAGAAGATGAACAGGGAAATATCGATTCCGAGGATCGAGTCAAAATTTTGAAATTTTTATGCAATATAGTTATAACTAATCCCGACAATCAAACAATTATAAAAAAATCTAATGGAATAAAAGAAATAAGTAAAGAAGTTCCTCGATGGTCATACAAACTACTCGACATTTTCGAACAACACCATAGAGGAGGCGAGGAACACATGATAACAGATTATGCAATTCGTTCAAGAATCTTCCGGTACGCAATAGTTTTTTCTAAGGAGGAGTTAAAGGATGATTTTTTTCTACCAAACGATATAGAAAACGACCTATCTTTGATGGAATATTCGCCAGAACCGAATTTTCGTCGAGACATAATAAAAGGTGCCGTGCGTGCCCAAAGACGTAAAATAATTAATGGGGAACTGTTTCAATCAAATGTGCATTCCCCACTTTTTTTTGACAGAGTAGACAGCCTCTTCTTCAGAGTGTTCAGATCTTTGTATTCTGATATTTCTTGGCTGATAAAACTAATATCTCGAAATTGGATATGGAAAAACAAAGAATCACAAATTTCTGATTATACAGAAAATGAGGAGGACATAAGAGAAGAAGACGAAGAGATAAGAGAAAGCATAGAAAAGATACAAGAAAGAGACAAAGAGGAAGAAAAAAGAAGAGAAAGCATAGAAGAGATACAAAAAGGAGACAAAAAAGAGAAAGAAAAAAGAAGACAAGAGTCAGAGGCAGATGACTTCCTGCTGGACGCAGCAGAATTTTGGGATATCGTCTTTTTTGGTCAAGGACCAAGGGGCATCATGTTAATAGCCCAATCGATTTTTAGAAAATATATTCTATTACCTTCATTGATAATAGCTAAAAACATTGTCCGTATATTATTATTTCAAATTCCTGAGTGGTCCACGGATTTCAAGGGTTGGAAGCGAGAAATACATGTTAAATGCACTTATAATGGTCTTCAATTCTCCACAAAAGACTTTCCAAAAAATTGGTTATCAGAAGGTATCCAGATCAAGATCCTATATCCTTTTCGCCTGAAACCTTGGCGCGGATCTAAACTGAAACCCTCTCATAAAGATCCAATGAAAAAAAAGCATAAAGATCCAATGAAAAAAAAGCATAAAGATCCAATGAAAAAAAAGAAAGTTAAAAAGAATGATTTTTGCTTTTTAACAGCTTGTGGACTGGAAAGTGACTTACCTTGCGGTCCTCCTCGAAGACGGCCTTCGTTTTTTCAGCCTATTTTTAACGAACTAGAAAAAAAAAGTGAAAAATGGAAAATTTTTAAAAAAGGAAAAAAATTGTTTCGAAAAGTCTCAGGAGAAACAAAAATTCCATTTGTAAAGGGAATAATAAAAAAACTTTCAAAAAGAAATCCAGTTTTGGAGTTGAGAGAAGAATTGGGCGAAACTAAAAAAGATTTGGGCGAAACTAAAAAAGATTCGATAATCAGTAATAAGATGATTGACGAATCATCCCTTCAAATTCAATCTATGGAGCGGACAAATTATTCATTAACAGAAAAAAAGATAAAAGATCTGACTGAGAGAACAAACACAATCAAAAATCAAATAGAAAAAATTATAAAAGACAAGAAATTAGAATCATCAAAAAAATTTTGGAAAATATTAAAAAGAAGAAATATTCGATTAATCCGTAAATTCTATTTATTTATAAAACTTTTTATTCAAAAGATATACATAGATATTTTTCTATATATCATTAAATATATCATTAATATTCCAAGACCCAATCCACAACTTTTTCTTGAATCAACAAAAAAAATGATTGATAAATTCATTTACAATAATGAAGCAAATCAAGAAAGAATTAATAAACCAAATAAAAATACAATTCATTTTATTTCAACTATAAAAAATATAAAAAACTCACTTTCGAATATTAGAAATAAAAATGCAAAAGCTTTTTGTGACTTATCCTCCCTCTCACAAGCATATGTATTTTACAAATTATCACAAACCCAAGTTATTAAATTCAAACCTATCCTTCAATATCACGGAACATCTCTTTTTCTTAAAAATGAAATAAAAGATTATTTTGAAGAACAAGGAATATCTCATTCCCAATTAAAACATCATTATGGGTTAAGACAAAAAATCTCTGGAATAAAGGAATGGAAAAACTGGTTAAGGAGTCATTATCAATACGATTATCAATACGATTTAGTTCAGAGTATATGGCTTAGATTAGTACCAGAACAATGGCGAAATAGAGTCAATCAACACTATATGGCTCAAAATAAAGATTTAACAAAATGGGATTCAGATGAAAAAGAAAGATTAATACATTACGAAAAAAAAAATGATTTTCAAGCGAATTCATTACTGAATCAAGAATATAAACTGAATCAAGAACAAAAACGGAATCAAGAACAAAAATATAAAAAAGATAATTTTAAAAAACACTATAGATATAATTTATTATCATATATATTTATTATATATCAAGATATGAGGGACTCATATACTTATGGATCACCATTACAAGTAAATAAGAGGGAAGAGATTCCTTATAATTACAACATGGATAAACGAAAATTTTTTGATATATTGGGGGATATTCCTATCCATAATTATCTAACGGGGAAAACGGGGAAAACGGGGAAATTTTCGCATAGAAAATTTTTTAATTGGAGAATTCTTAATTTTTGTCTTAGAAATAAGACCGATATTGAGTCCTGGGTCGATACCAGTACCAAGAGTAAGAAGACCAGTACCAAGAGTAAGAAAACCAGTACCAAGAGTAAGAAAAATATTAAGACTGTGATTAATAATTTTAATAATTATCAAATATCGAATCTGGAACTTTGGTTCTTCCCAGAATTTGTGCTACTATATAATGCATATAAGGTTGAACCATGGATCATACCAATAAAACTACTTCTTTTCAATTTTAATTTTAATGGAAAAAAAGAGGATCTTGTATCAGATGCAAAAAAAAAAAGAAAATTTAGATCCGTTCTCTCAAATCAAGAAAAAGATGTTGAAGAAGATTATGGTAAATCATCCAATCAAGAAAAAGGTAAATCATCCAATCAAGAAAAAGGTAAATCATACAATCAAGAAAAAGATGTTGAAGAAGATTATGGTAAATCATCCAATCAAGAAAAAGGTAAATCATACAATCAAGAAAAAGGTAAATCATCCAATCAAGAAAAAGGTAAATCATCCAATCAAGAAAAAGGTAAATCAGATCAAGAAAAAGGTAAATCAGACAATCAAGAAAAAGATGTTGAAGAAGATTCTGGTAAATCAAAAAAACATAGAAAGGAAGACGAGAGCAAGAGAGAAGCTCGTTTATTCCTACAAAAGTATTTGTATTTTCAATTCGGATGGGATGCTGATTCTTTCGATGAAAAAATAATCAAAAATATCAAAGCATATTCTTTCATTCTTGGCCTGATAAATATGAATGAAACTTTTCTATACTCTGTTAGAAGAGGAGGAACGAATCTGGATATTTTGATGGATTCGGCGGATAAGTTACTTTTAACTTATCAATACCTACTCAAAAAAGGAGTATTGATTATCGAACCAATTCGCCGGTATGTAGAAATTGATGGACAATTTATTCTATATCAAACTATAAGTATTTCATTGGTTCATAAAAATAAACATGAAATTAATCAAAGACGCAAAAAAAAAAAAAGACGCAAAAAAAAAAACTATATTGAAAAAAATAATTTTGATGAATCCATTGCAAGACATCAAAAAATGACTGAAAATAAAGACAAAAATCATTATGATTTGTTTATTCCTGAAAATATTTTATCCCCTAACCACCGGAGAGAATTGCGAATTCGAATTTCTTTCAATTCAAGGGATAAAAATGGTATGCATAGAAATCCAGTATTTTTAAATAATGTAAAAAACTGTGGTCAAGTTTTGAATAAAAACAAACATCTTGATAGTGATAAAAAGAAACTAATTAAATTAAAGTTCTTTCTTTGGCCCAATTATCGATTAGAAGATTTAGCTTGTATGAATCGCTATTGGTTTAATAGTAATAATGGCAGTCGTTTCAGTATGGTAAGGATACATATGTATCCGCGTTTGAAAATTCGTCAATGGTACATTTTTCCATATATTATGATTGAAAACCGGATTGATTAATTTTATTTGAAAAAATTATAAAGTTCATAACGAACTTAAAATCATTGTGCATATTAAAATGAATGGTATTATTATTATTACTGATCAGTAAAATTCACATTCAAAAAAAGGGGGAGAGAAATTTTTGTTTTATGGTAAAAAATTCATTCATCTCAGTTATTTTTCAAGAAAAAAAAGAAGAAAACAAGGGGTCCGTTGAATTTCAAATAGTCAGTTTCACCAATAAGATACGAAGACTTACTTCACATTTGGAATTGCACAAAAAAGACTATTTATCTCAGAGAGGTCTACGTAAAATTCTAGGAAAACGTCAACGGCTTCTGTCTTATTTATCAAAGAAAAATAACATACGTTATAAAGAATTAATTAGTGAGTTGGATATTCGGGAATCAAAAAATCGTTAATTTGATTGAATTAGTCGATTTATTATATTTTTCATTTTGATGTACTTCTTTTCGTTTTCAACAATTCATGTAAGAATGAATCGAGGAAAAACTTATGAATCTATCAGCTACAGAAAAAGACCTTATGATAGTCAATATGGGACCTCACCACCCATCAATGCACGGTGTTCTTCGTCTCATCGTTACTCTAGATGGTGAAGATGTTGTTGACTGTGAACCAATATTAGGTTATTTACACAGAGGAATGGAAAAAATTGCGGAAAACCGAACAATTATACAATATTTGCCTTATGTAACACGTTGGGATTATTTAGCCACTATGTTCACGGAAGCAATAACCGTAAATGGACCAGAACAATTGGGCAATATTCAAGTCCCTAAAAGAGCCAGCTATATCAGAGTAATTATGTTGGAGTTGAGTCGTATAGCTTCTCATCTATTATGGCTTGGACCTTTTATGGCCGATATTGGTGCACAGACCCCCTTTTTCTATATTTTCAGAGAAAGAGAATTAGTATATGATCTATTCGAAGCTGCCACCGGTATGAGAATGATGCATAATTATTTTCGTATCGGAGGAGTAGCGGCCGATCTACCCTATGGCTGGATAGATAAATGTTTGGATTTCTGTGATTATTTTTTAACAGGAATTGTTGAATATCAAAAACTTATTACGCGAAATCCTATTTTTTTAGAACGAGTTGAAGGGGTAGGGGTTATTGGTGGAGAAGAAGCAATAAATTGGGGTCTATCCGGCCCAATGCTACGAGCCTCTGGAATCAAATGGGATCTTCGTAAAGTTGATCATTATGAGTGTTACGACGAATTTGATTGGGAAATCCAGTGGCAAAAAGAAGGAGATTCATTAGCTCGTTATTTAGTCCGAATCAGTGAAATGACGGAATCCATAAAAATAATTCAACAGGCCCTGGAAGGAATTCCGGGGGGTCCCTATGAGAATTTAGAAATCCGATGTTTTGATCGAGAAAGGGATCCAGAATGGAATGATTTTGAATATCGATTCATTAGTAAAAAACCTTCTCCTACATTTGAATTACCGAGACAAGAACTTTATGCGAGAATGGAAGCCCCAAAGGGAGAATTAGGAATTTTTCTGATAGGAGATCAAAGTGGTTTTCCTTGGAGATGGAAAATTCGCCCGCCGGGTTTTATCAATTTGCAAATTCTTCCTCAGTTAGTTAAAAGAATGAAATTGGCTGATATTATGACGATACTAGGTAGCATAGATATCATTATGGGAGAAGTTGATCGTTGAAATGATAATTTATACAACAGAAGTAGAAGATATCAATTCCTTTTACAGATTGGAATCCTTAAAAGAGGTCTATGGGATCATATGGATGTTTGTCCCTATTTTGACTCTTGTATTGGGAATCACAATAGGTGTACTAGTAATTGTATGGTTAGAAAGAGAAATATCTGCAGGAATACAACAACGTATTGGGCCTGAATACGCCGGCCCTTTGGGAATTCTTCAAGCTCTAGCAGATGGAACAAAACTGCTTTTCAAAGAGAATATTCTTCCATCTAGAGGAAATACTCGTTTATTCCGTATTGGACCGTCTATAGCAGTCATATCCATTTTACTAAGTTTTTCAGTAATTCCTTTTAGCTCTCGCCTTATTTTAGCCGATCTCAATATCGGTATTTTTTTATGGATTGCCATTTCAAGTATTGCTCCTGTTGGACTTCTTATGTCAGGATACGGATCAAATAATAAATATTCCTTTTTAGGTGGTCTGCGAGCTGCTGCTCAATCGATTAGTTATGAAATACCATTAACTCTATGTGTTTTATCAATATCTCTACGTGCGATTCGTTGAAATATAAACTTTTCTTTTCCCTATTCCTTTCGTTCTATAAAATAAGCTGAATGGATTGAATAGATATCTTCGTTATTTTATTATCCTTCAGGTTGATAAACTAAATTAGATAGTTATATATGAGTGAAAGAAAGCAGCTTATAAATTCGCAGTAAATTAAACAAAAAAAAATTTAATCTCATTTCCTATGTACAAGAGTTAAGTGGAAGAAAACATAAGTGGAAGAAGTCTTTACCCCAAGACGGGTTGATTAGTCAATCTAGCTTGAAGCGGGCTCAAAAGATCAACCGTATAGAGTTTTGGCTATCCTTTGTATAGATTCCCATACATGTATTGCCAAACCAAACGGGGGATTGAACAAAAAAATGAGTGGATGGTTAGGAACACCAAAATACACAAAGGATTAGTAATGGAGATTATGTAAATTATATAAAAAGGATATTTCTGGATAACATAAAAAGAATACTAATTGGGGCTTTAAATTAGTAGAAATGAGTAGGCAGTACTACCCACGATTCCGGTCCAGAGTATGCTCCTATCCACCGATTAAAGTAATGACTATCAGGAACGAAATAATCCTTTACTATTTTTTAGTTTAAGCCCCCATTCGTAATTTTCTCAGATCAGAAAGAAGAATAGGAACGAAAAAGAAAGAATAAAAAATAAATATTTTTTTTTTTTTTATTCTTTCTTTCATATATATAGAGAGATATAATCTGTGTCATGATTTATGAGCTAATGTAATATTTAATTTTTTTCGTAATCGAAAACAATGGGTTGAAATATCTATTGATATTTCTACAAGAAGTATTTTATTGAAGGCTTAAGTTATTACTCAACAAATAAAAATTTAAATTAGTAACGGGCGAGATCAATTCAGAAGCACTTTTTTTATTCTTCATAATATAGCAGACAGAATTCCATTGGTATAATTTTGGACCTTCCAATCCATTTTTTCTCTATCTATTCTACAACCATACGAAGAGAAATAATACTGATTCGGTCCTTAAATTTATTTGTGACCCACGAGGAGCCGTATGAGTTGAAAACCTCATGTACGGTTTTGGACTAGCGATGGGAACAGTGATGTTATCATCGACTATAATTATCTAACAGCTCAAGTACAGTTGATATAGTTGAGGCGCAATCAAAATATGGGGTTTGGGGATGGAATTTGTGGCGTCAGCCAATAGGGTTTATCGTTTTTCTAATTTCTTCTCTAGCAGAATGTGAGAGATTACCTTTTGATTTACCAGAAGCCGAGGAAGAATTAGTAGCAGGGTATCAAACCGAATATTCGGGTATCAAATTTGGTTTATTTTATGTTGCTTCCTATCTAAATCTATTACTTTCTTCCTTATTTGTAACAGTTCTTTACTTGGGGGGTTGGAATATTTCCATTCCGTACGTATTCGTCCCTGAGCTATTTGAAATAAATAAAATGAATGGAATCTTTGGAACGACAATTGGTATCTTTATTACATTAGCTAAAACTTATTTGTTTTTGTTTATTTCTATCGCAACAAGATGGACTTTACCTAGGTTAAGAATGGACCAATTATTAAATCTTGGATGGAAATTTCTTTTACCCATTTCTCTCGGTAATCTATTATTAACAACTTCTTTCCAACTTCTTTCACTGTAAAGAAAAAAAGAATACGAGATTCATGACTTGGTTCAAACAAGAGAAAGAAACAAACATAAAATTATTCATAGATATTCACGATATGTTCCCTATGGTAACTGGGTTCATGAATTATGGCCACCAAACAGTCCGAGCAGCAAGGTACATTGGTCAAGGTTTCATGATTACCTTATCCCACGCAAATCGTTTACCTGTAACTATTCAATACCCTTATGAAAAATTAATCGCATCAGAGCGTTTCCGTGGGCGAATCCATTTTGAATTTGATAAATGCATTGCTTGTGAAGTATGTGTTCGTGTATGCCCTATAGATCTGCCTGTTGTTGATTGGAAATTTGAAACGGATATTAGAAAAAAACGATTGCTTAATTACAGTATTGATTTCGGAATTTGTATATTTTGTGGTAACTGCGTTGAGTATTGTCCAACAAATTGTTTATCAATGACTGAAGAATATGAACTTTCTACTTACGACCGTCACGAATTGAATTATAATCAAATTGCTTTGGGCCGTTTACCAATGTCAGTAATTGACGATTATACAATTCGAACAATTTTGAATTCGCCTCAAAGAAAAACTGAGTAAGTAAACCTCCTATTCTATTAAAGAGAAATTTCCAATTCTTTTAAGGTTCCGTTTTGGTTTAAGTTAAAAGAATATTTGGTTTGACTTAAAAGAATGAGGCCTTTACTCTTTGTTTGGTCAATAAATAAAAATTCAATTACAAATTAACTGGTTGATAAGAATTTCGAATTCATTTTTCTTGAAAATCTATTAATATATTCGTAATTATTTCGAAATATATAGTTTCAAAAAACAAAATACCCTTTCGAACCGAACAAAAAAAAAGAATTAAAAACGAAACAATAATTGTACTTAGATCAATTCACACCTAATAGATTAGGATTTTATTCAATTAGGAACGTATCATAAAAAAAAAATTCCTGGTCGGGTCAATAAGATCATGAAAAGCATTTCGATTTATTTATCTCTTATTTTACATATAATGGATTTGCCTGGACCAATACACGATTTTCTTTTAGTTTTTCTGGGATCGGGTCTTATATTAGGGGGCCTGGGAGTGGTATTACTTACCAATCCAATTTTTTCTGCCTTTTCATTGGGATTGGTTCTTGTTTGTATATCCTTATTCTATATTCTCTCAAATTCTCATTTTGTAGCTGCTGCCCAGCTTCTTATTTATGTGGGAGCCATAAATGTTTTAATCCTATTTGCTGTGATGTTCATGAATGGTTCAGAATATTATAAAAATTTTAATCTGTGGACCATTGGGAATGGCCTTACTTCGTTGATTTGTACAAGTATTCTTGTTTCGCTAATTACTACTATATTAGATACATCATGGTACGGGATTATTTGGACTACAAGATCAAACCAAATTATAGAACAAGATTTGATAAGTAATAGTCAACAAATTGGAATTCATTTAGCAACAGATTTTTTTCTTCCATTTGAATTCATTTCACTAATTCTTTTAGTTGCTTTGATAGGTGCAATTGCTGTGGCTCGTCAGTAATAAATCTTTCTAACTAGGAATAGCAAGCAATCCAAATTAAACTTTTTTCTGTCTTATCGCATCTATTTTCCTTGAATTCTTGTTCGTGTATAAAATATAAAATAGAAATTCGTTTATTCGAGATATTTCCAATATATTCTTTTTGTTATATTCTATTCTAGTCAATCAAATCCGTTGAATTATTGTTCATATTAAAATGAATCGAAATTGATAAGGAGTTGGTCAATGATGCTCGAACATATACTTGTTTTGAGTGCCTATTTATTTTCTATCGGTATTTATGGATTGATCACGAGTCGAAATATGGTTCGGGCCCTTATGTGTCTTGAACTTATACTGAATGCGGTTAATATAAATTTTGTAACATTTTCTGATTTTTTTGATAGTCGGCAATTAAAAGGAAATATTTTATCAATTTTTGTTATAGCTATTGCAGCCGCTGAAGCAGCTATTGGATCAGCTATTGTTTCCTCAATTTATCGTAACAGAAAATCAACGCGTATCAATCAATCAACTTTGTTGAATAAGTAATATTAATAATATTAAATTATAAGATTCACCAATTTGAATTAGCATGTCCAATATGTTGGAATCTACATCATGTTTTCGAAAACGTAAGAAATCAAAGTATCTTGGTCCTTTCTTATGAGTTGATCCCGAAGGAAATTGATTAGAAAATTTCTGGTAAATCGTTGATTCATCTGGTGTTTAACTATAATGATTCATTTACAAGTTTACTAGATTGAAATTTTATGATGTTCAAAAAATTATAGATCCCATGTCACATTCAGTAAAAATTTATGATACATGTATAGGGTGTACTCAATGTGTCCGAGCCTGCCCCACCGATGTGTTAGAAATGATACCTTGGGATGGATGTAAAGCTAAGCAAATTGCTTCCGCTCCAAGAACAGAAGACTGTGTTGGTTGTAAGAGATGTGAATCCGCTTGTCCAACAGATTTCTTGAGCGTTCGAGTTTATTTATGGCATGAAACAACTCGAAGTATGGGTCTAGCTTATTGATACGTTCCCGAAAACCCCACTTGAATACATTTTGAATCCATTTGATTTTTTTTTTACTGAAAAAACCCGTGCTCAAAAAAAATCTTTTTTGAGCACGGGTTTTTCTGGTCCAAGTGCATCTTGTCTTTACCACGAATTATTTTCCTTGGTTAACAATAATTGTAGTTTTACCAATATCTGCAGGTTCTTTAATTTTCTTTCTTCCTCATAGAGGAAATAAGCTAATTAAGTGGTATACTATGTGTATATGCATATTTGAACTCCTTCTAACAACCTATGCATTTTGTTATCATTTCCGATTGGACGATCCATTAATCCAGCTGGAGGAAGATTATAAATGGATAAATTTTTTTGATTTTTACTGGAGATTGGGAATAGATGGACTTTCTATAGGGCCCATTTTACTGACAGGATTTATCACTACTTTAGCTACTTTGGCGGCTTGGCCAGTTACTCGAGATTCGCGATTATTCCATTTCTTGATGCTAGCAATGTACAGTGGTCAAATAGGATCATTTTCTTCTCGAGACCTTTTACTTTTTTTCATCATGTGGGAGTTCGAATTAATTCCCGTTTATCTACTTCTATCCATGTGGGGGGGAAAGAAACGTCTGTACTCGGCTACAAAATTTATTTTGTACACTGCGGGGGGTTCCATTTTTTTATTAATAGGAGTTTTGGGTATCGGTTTATACGGTTCTAATGAACCAACATTAAATTTTGAAACATTAGCTAATCAATCGTATCCTGTCGCACTGGAAATCATATTCTATATTGGATTTCTTATTGCTTTTGCTGTCAAATCGCCGATTATACCCTTACATACGTGGTTACCAGACACCCATGGGGAGGCACATTACAGTACTTGTATGCTTCTAGCCGGAATTTTATTAAAAATGGGAGCGTATGGATTAGTTCGCATCAATATGGAATTATTACCCCACGCTCATTCCATATTTTCTCCCTGGTTGATAATAGTGGGTACAATGCAAATAATTTATGCAGCTTCAACATCTCTTGGTCAACGGAATTTAAAAAAAAGAATAGCCTATTCCTCCGTATCTCATATGGGTTTCATAATTATAGGAATTGGCTCTATAACTGATACGGGACTCAACGGAGCTATTTTACAAATAATATCTCATGGATTTATCGGTGCTGCACTTTTTTTCTTGGCAGGAACGAGTTATGATAGAATGCGTCTTTTTTATCTCGACGAAATGGGTGGAATGGCTATTCCGATTCCAAAAATATTTACGATGTTCAGTATCTTATCGATGGCTTCTCTTGCATTACCGGGCATGAGTGGTTTTGTTGCAGAGTTGATAGTCTTTTTTGGAATAATTACCAGCCAAAAATATTTTTTAATGCCAAAAATACTAATTACTTTCGTAATGTCAATTGGAATGATATTAACTCCTATTTATTCATTATCTATGTCACGTCAAATGTTCTATGGATACAAGCTATTTAATGCTCAAAGTTCTTATTTTTTTGATTCTGGACCACGAGAGTTATTTGTTTCGATCTCTATCTTTCTACCAGTAATAGGTATTGGTATTTATCCGGATTTTGTCATCTCATTATCAGGTGAGAAGGTCGAAACTATTCTATATAATTATTTTTATAGATAGTTTTGATGAATAAAACAAAAAATCAAAAAGTAATCCTATGATTTTTAAAATTGTTCGTTGTACAGTGAAAAAAAAAAGAAAGAAGTCTTTTTTCTTCTCTTAAGTTTAAGTTAAGTAAAAAAAGGTAAAAGAATTAAATTGAATTTTAATCAGACATCTTTGGCTTTTGTTAGAACCTTTTGAATCAAGTAGTGGAGTGATTCAAAAGGTTCTTGACAGCTTACAATAAGTTTTCTTATATATACGCTGTCCTATCTTAGTATTTGTTAGGCTTAGCCTTTTTATTCAATTCAATTAGATGTTAATGTAAATGAACCATAACTATGTAAACCTATTCCTAATAGATTGACCCCAAAATAGCATATCCAAATTATAAGAAATCCCATAGAAGCCACAAGTGCGGAATTTACACCTTCCAAATTTTTATTTGTTCGGGTATGTAAATAAATCGCGAATACGGTCCAAGTAATAAATGCCCAAGTTTCCTTTGGGTCCCAATTCCAATATGATCCCCACGCCTCATTAGCCCATACGGCTCCCGAAAGAATTCCTATGGTTAAAAAGATAAACCCGAGACTAATAATACGATAACTCCAACGATCCAATTGTTGAGTCAATTGATACCTGTAAAAATTTTTAGAAGAAAGAAAATAAGTGTTTAATAAAACATTGCTTCTTTCATTCATGTATTGGATTTCGCCAAACGAAAATGACTGATTTAATAAATTATTGTTTTTACCAATAATTTTTATGGCTTTTCGAAATGTAATGACTAGAAGAGCTACTGATAATAATGATCCACATAAAAGAGCTGCATAGCCTAATACCATCATACTTACGTGCATCATTAACCACTGGGATTGGAGAGCAGGCGCTAATATTGCGGATTGATGCATTTTGGTTAAAAGACCCGAAGTGGCAAAGCCTTGGGTAAAAATAACACTTGGTGCGGTTATTGCGCTTAAATCATTTTTACGCTTTTTAAAATAGTAAACCATATGAATAAGGGAGAAACCCCATGAAAGAAAGATTAATGATTCATATAAATCACTTAATGGGAAATGTCCTGAATAAATCCAACGAGTGACTAATAATCCTGTTATACAGAAAAAGGTAACTATCATGCCCTTTTCTGATGAATCATATAGTCCTACGACTTCATCGACTAATAAGAATAAGGTTAAAAAATGAATTGTAATTACAATTGAAACGACCGAAAAGGATATATGAGTTAATATATGCTCTAAAGTTGAAAAAATCATAAGAATTCTGAAAAAAGCGAGGGTTTCTAGATTTTATGGAATGGAAATCAGGAATTAAATTCATTATAGGACTTATTCTATCTCTTTTAGAAGATACTATGCCGCTACTCGGACTCGAACCGAGATGCTCTAGCACTGCTTCCTAAGAGCAGCGTGTCTACCGATTTCACCATAGCGGCTTGCTCGAAATCATAATAAGCCATTTTTTATTCAATCGTCGAGATTGAAGGTGAAGGGGTCAATTCAATGTAAAATGTAAAAGAAGCATTTAATTTAAATTGATGAATAAAAACTCGTTTAAATAGCAATTTGAAGGTTCAAAAAGAATCTTTATTATTTATCGTTTTATTTAATTATCCTTTTATTTAATATTTAATTTAATATAATTTAATATTTAATTATTTCAACAGAGATTTTATAGTTTGTGTTTTCCTAAAAGAGAACTCCTCTATTGTAACTAAACTAACTAGTTGTAACTTCAATTCATAGATAGAATTCAACAAAAAAATGTTCTTTATCATTTTAATTTTTTAATGATTCATCTCTCATTCTTTTATATGATTTTTATGAATCTATAAAAAAAAAAATGCTTATCAATTGAATGAATAAATGAATGAAAAAATATTATTTTTAGAGATCACAATTTCAGCACCACATCCAATGATTTCAAAAGATTTATGTAATTTGCATAGCTTTGTATTAATCGTTAGGATTTTGCGTTTTAAGGATTTATCAAACCAACTAGATATTGGGTTGTACACGTTACGTTATATAAAAAGCGTTTCGATTCCTGTCATAATTGTACCATACTTCAAAAAAGTATTTCGAATTTCGAATTCTAAAAATATGTCTTGATTCATCTTCTTATACAAACATAGAATTTTTTTAGATCATTTTAAATTGATACATTATTTGTATATCCACTAAATTATAAAGGGAGTTTTCTCAATTGGGTTGAAAGCAAGGGAAGGATATATAGTAATTCAGAGAAATAATGATTCATAAAGTTACAAAATTGAAACTTAATGGATTAGTTTCAACAACCCAGTTAAAGCTCTTATATATATGTGCTCCGATATAGCTATAGTATAAATATACAAATTTTTATTATTTAATTATTTAATTATTTATTATTATAAATTGAAATTGAATATTATAAAAATAACAAATTATTATAACACTAAGATACCAAATGGGGCGATGGGGAAAATGAGAATCCCCATCCCGGAAATGAAAAAAAAAAAGATATTCAAAAAAGAAAACCTTTGTATCTTATTCGAGTTAAACCAATTCAGATTAAAAAAAAATTATTTGTCGTACAAAAAAACTTTTTGAATTACCCGTAAAAATAGATCTCGATAATGAAAAAGCTTTCAACGCCGCCCAATATCCTTTCTTTTTCCAAACATTTTTTCGAATACGCTTTTTTGATGTAGAAGTACGTTTTTTTGGAACTGCCATTCAAAAAAAAGGTTATTTAGTGCTATAGTTGGATGTCAAAGACATCTATTTTTAAAACAAAATGATCGGTGTCTTTATGTCATTATTTATCTATTCCTATAGATTTTCTAGATTATAATTATCTATATACTACTATATAAATTTCATAAGAACTAAATAGAGATGGGAAAATAACATAAAATGCTTCTATTCTAGAAAAAAAAAAAAAAAAATATGATATAACCTTTTTTTATTTATATTCCATACACTATCCAGAAAAAAAGAAGAATTTGTATTTAATTTATTGGTACCTTTCTTTTTTATATCTCCATTCAAATCTATAGGATAGATTAGGATCTATTATGATATATAAATTGAATTGATGAAATCAAAAAAACGTAAAAAAGAGTCTTTCCTTCTCTATCTCTGCCTATTTTTTTTGTCGTCCTACATTTATAATTTATACATCTCCATTTATACACGAAAAATACATCAAAACAAAAAAATGTAAAAAAACCATTTTATTTACCTAATAAAAAACAAACTTGAATTTTTTTCTATTAATTGGTAATTGGTCAAGCTCGAAGAGAGAGTATGCCCAATTTTCATTTTCAATCAAATTCGAATGAGACTCGTAATTAATCTGTTAAAGGATACATAATTTTGAAAAAAAAAAAGAATATTTTTTTTTTCCATTAGTAACTCGGTGATATCATTTGATTACTTCTAACTTCGAAATTTGAATATTTTTGAAATATTTGAGAAAGATTAAAAGATTAATAATAGAAAATTCCAGTTAACTTTGTAATATCTTGATTGTATTATTGCTCCCTTTCCATCAAAAGAGATAAGAGCCGGTGAATCAGAAACGATTAATTAAGAAAGAATAAGAAAAAAGTTTTTATGGAGCATACATATCAATATTCATGGATCATACCTTTTGTGCCACTTCCAATTCCTATTTTAATAGGAATGGGACTCCTACTTTTTCCGACGGCAACAAAAAATCTTCGTCGTATGTGGGCTTTTCCCAATATTTTATTGTTAAGTATAGTTATGATTTTTTCGGTCGATCTGTCTATTCAGCAAATAAATAGAAGTTCTATCTATCAATATGGATGGTCTTGGACCATCAATAATGATTTTTCTTTCGAGTTTGGCTACTTTATTGATTCACTTACCTCTATTATGTCAATATTAATCACTACTGTTGGAATTTTTGTTCTTATTTATAGTGACAATTATATGTCTCATGATCAAGGATATTTGAGATTTTTTGCTTATATGAGTTTATTCAATACTTCAATGTTGGGATTAGTTACTAGTTCTAATTTGATACAAATTTATATTTTTTGGGAATTGGTTGGAATGTGTTCTTATCTATTAATAGGGTTTTGGTTCACACGACCTGTTGCGGCAAACGCTTGTCAAAAAGCGTTTGTAACTAATCGGATAGGCGATTTTGGTTTATTATTAGGAATCTTAGGTTTTTATTGGATAACGGGAAGTTTCGAATTTCAAGATTTGTTCGAAATATTTAATAACGTGATTTATAATAATGAGGTTCATTTTTTATTTGTTACTTTATGTGCCTCTTTATTATTTGCCGGCGCAGTTGCTAAATCTGCGCAGTTTCCCCTTCATGTATGGTTACCTGATGCCATGGAGGGGCCTACTCCTATTTCGGCTCTTATACATGCTGCCACTATGGTAGCAGCGGGAATTTTTCTTGTAGCCCGCCTTCTTCCTCTTTTCATAGTTATACCTTACATAATGAATCTAATATCTTTGATAGGTATAATAACAGTATTATTAGGGGCTACTTTAGCTCTTGCTCAAAAAGATATTAAGAGGGGTTTAGCCTATTCTACAATGTCCCAACTGGGTTATATGATGGTAGCTCTAGGTATGGGGTCTTATCGAGCCGCTTTATTTCATTTGATTACTCATGCTTATTCGAAGGCATTGTTGTTTTTAGGATCCGGATCCATTATTCATTCCATGGAAGCTATTGTTGGATATTCTCCAGATAAAAGCCAGAATATGGTTTTTATGGGCGGTTTAAGAAAGCATGTGCCAATTACACAAATTGCTTTTTTAGTGGGTACACTTTCTCTTTGTGGTATTCCACCCCTTGCTTGTTTTTGGTCCAAAGATGAAATTCTTAGTGACAGTTGGTTGTATTCACCGATTTTTGCAATAATAGCTTGGTCCACGGCCGGATTAACAGCATTTTATATGTTTCGGATCTATTTACTTACTTTTGAAGGACATTTAAACATTAATTTTCAAAATTATAGTGGCAAAAAAGGTAGCTCCTTCTATTCAATAAAACTATGGGGTAAAAAAGAAGAGCAAACAATGATTAACAGAAATTTTCCTTTATCCCCTTTATTAACAATGAATAATTTATTAACAATGAATAATAATGAGAAGCCATATAGAATTGGTGGTAATGTAAAAAAAGGGGCTCTTATTACTATTACGAATTTTGGCTACAAGAAGGCTTTTTCTTATCCTCATGAATCGGATAATACTATGTTATTTCCTATGCTTATACTGGTTCTATTTACTTTTTTTGTTGGAGCCATAGCAATTCCTTTTAATCAAGAAGGAATACATTTGGATATATTATCCAAATTATTAACTCCATCTATAAATCTTTTACATCAAAATTCAAATGATTTTGAGGATTGGTATCAATTTTTAACAAATGCAACTTTTTCAGTGAGTATAGCTTGTTTTGGAATATTTACAGCATTCCTTTTATATAAGCC
>NC_036829.1:47500-92500 GCF_047325235.1 Durio zibethinus | reverse complement strand
TGAAAAAGGCTATTGAATTAACTGAGCAAGCAGATACAAAAGGAATTCAAATACAAATTGCAGGGCGTATCGACGGAAAAGAAATTGCGCGTGTCGAATGGATCCGGGAAGGTAGGGTTCCTCTACAAACGATTGGAGCGAAAATTGAGTATTGCTCCTATAGAGTTCGAACTATCTATGGGGTATTAGGAATCAAAATTTGGATATTTATAGATATTTATAGATGAAGAATAATAAGAATAAGACTCTACTTGTCTTTACGTTCTATTCTGCGATAGAACAAAAAATGACAAATTCTTTCATTTTTTTATGTTCAATAAAAAAATGAGCAGTTCTAAATTCTATATTCTATAAGGTTAAATAAAAATTTGATTGATCATTTGATATAATTGCTATGCTTAGTGTGCGACTCGTTGGGTTTTTAGGCTTAGGATTCAAAAAAAAAAATGGGCGAACCACAGTATAAGTTAATAACTATAGCACTAATAACCAACTCATCGCTTCGGATTATCTGGATCCAAAGAATCAGTCAAGATATGATATATTGGTCATATCATTATAGCAACTGAAATCTTTTTTTTTGCATTAAGTTAAGTAAAAAAAAACCAATCTGATTATGAATATATCTAAATTGTGAAGCAAAATAAAAAAGTATGTGGATAAATAGAAGGATGAGAGAAAGAGAGAAAAAGAAATAGAAATGAAATGATATATGATTCCAATATGTAAGGTCTACGAAGCATCTCATAAAGAGCAATGTAATAGAGCATCAATAGAGATTCATCAATAATTAGATGAATATCTGTTCATCGAAGAAAAAATCAAGAGCCTTAAGTCAATAAAGACTGAGAAGGTTGACTAAAGAACAAATTAACAAATTTTTTTATTAAATATTATTTATTAAATATTAAATTTTTATTTTTATTAAATATTAAATTTTTATTAAATATTAAATTAAGGCTCCATTGGAGAATTCAGACCTAAGCATTAATCGAGAAGCGATGGGGACGACGGAACCCGTGAATGCAGAGGATTCTATTGAAAACGAATCCTAATGATTTATCGGGTAGGATGGCGGAACAAACCAGAGACCACTTCATTTCTTTTTATTCTGTTCTGATTCTGAGAGGTCATGAGTTAACCCGACAACTGAAATAGATATTGAAAGAGTAAATATTCGCCCGCGAAAATTTTATTTTCATTTTAAAAATTTTATTTTCATTTTTTTTTTTTATTTTCATTTTAAAAATTTTATTTTCATTTTATTTGATTGTTAAATTTTTGTCGATCCGAGATGAATATGATAAAAAAAGACAAAACAAAATAAAGATTCGTTATAACATTATAACAAAAACAAGATAAGACATTATCTATAAATAGAATCCATGTTTAATTACTTATATATATATCCAATATATATCCAAACAAGATATACAAATTTATAATAGATCAGATAAAATCTCAAATAGATCAGATAAAATCTCAAAGCAAAGAATCCCAGGATTCAATCTATTATTCAGTAACTACCTATATATCTTAAGAATAAAATAAAATATTTTTTAGTCATTTTTTTCGCGAGGAGCTGGATGAGAAGAAACTCTCATGTCCAGTTCTGTAGTAGAGATGGAATTAATAAACAACCATCAACTATAACCCAAAAAGAACCAGATTTCGTAACCAACATAGAGGAAGAATGAAAGGAATATCTTATCGAGGTAATCGCATTTGTTTCGGTAGATATGCTCTTCAAGCACTTGAACCCGCTTGGATTACATCTAGACAAATAGAAGCGGGGCGCCGCGCAATGACACGAAATGTACGCCGTGGTGGAAAAATATGGGTACGTATATTTCCAGACAAACCAGTTACGGTAAGATCTACAGAAACACGTATGGGTTCGGGGAAAGGATCTCCCGAGTATTGGGTAGCTGTCGTTAAACCGGGCAGAATACTTTATGAAATGAGCGGAGTAGCCGAAAATATAGCAAGAAAGGCTATTTCAATAGCGGCGTCCAAAATGCCTATAAAAACTCAATTCATTATTTCAGGATAGGAATATAGAACCAAAGGAAAGAAGTCTTGGGAATAAAAAAAACAATTGCGGGTTTCCTTTTTTTTTTTTTTTTGACAAACAATATTTCTTTTTTTCTTCGTCCTTTGTTCCATTGAAAGAAGAGATTAAAAAAAATGATTCAACCTCAGACCCATTTGAATGTAGCAGATAACAGCGGGGCCCGAGAATTAATGTGTATTCGAGTCATAGGAGCTAGTAATCGCCGATATGCTCATATTGGTGACGTTATTGTTGCTGTGATCAAGAAAGCAGTACCAAAGGCACCTCTAGAAAGATCAGAAGTGATCAGAGCTGTAATTGTACGTACTTGTAAAGAACTCAAACGCGACAACGGTATGATAATACGATATGATGACAATGCTGCAGTTGTCATTGATCAAAAAGGAAATCCAAAAGGAACTCGAATTTTTGGTGCGATCGCCGGGGAATTGAGACAGTTAAATTTCACTAAAATAGTTTCATTAGCTCCTGAGGTATTATAAGACGAGACCTCAATTCAATATAGTTATAGTATTTAAATTAGAGTATTTAAATGACATAGATTAATTAGTAGATTGTGTCTCACGTATATACCTTTACTAAGTAAAAAAAAAAAAAGAACATGTTGGTTATATCAAAATTCGGGAGCAACAATAATTTTAGTTTACCATGGGTAAGGACACTATTGCTGACATAATAACTTCTATACGAAATGCTGACATGAATAGAAAAGGAACGATTCGAATAGGATCTACTAACATCACTGAAAACATTGTTAAAATACTTTTACGAGAAGGTTTTATCGATAACATAAGGAAACATCGGGAAAGAAACAAATATTTTTTGGTTTTAACCCTACGGCATAGAAGGAATAGGAAAGGACCATATAGAACTATTTTAAATTTACGACGGATCAGTCGACCCGGTCTACGAATCTATTCTAACTATCAACAAATTCCTAGAATTTTAGGCGGGATGGGGATTGTAATTCTTTCTACTTCTCGGGGTATAATGACAGACCGGGAGGCTCGACTAGAAGGAATCGGCGGAGAAATTTTGTGTTATATATGGTAATCTGTCTAACATCCGAATTGTATCCGAATCCGAAACTTTCCATTTGTGAAAAAAAAAAGCACGGGTTGTCTAATAGAACTCCTCCTGCCCTACAGTAGTTGATACGTCAAGGAAGTTTTACCTGGAATAAAAGAACAAAAATGGATTCATGGAGGTTTAATTAGTGAATCACGTCCACTCCAGATTCCTTTAGATAATGAAGATCTGATTCTAGGTTATGTTTCAGGAAGGGTCCGATCGAGTTTTATACGTATACCACCGTGGGATAGAGTCAACAAAAGTGAAGTAAGTGCTTATGATTCAACCAGGGGGCGTATAATTTATAGACTCCGCAACAAGGATTCGAACGATTAGGTAGTTTTTTCAACTTCAAGATTCCTTTCAGGGGGATCCAATTCAAGGTTCAAAAATTTCAAGAAACTTATTTTCTTCCAATAAGTAGATTCGGAAAAATTTAAGGAATAACAACTATGAAAATAAGGGCTTCCGTTCGTAAAATTTGTGAAAAATGTCGACTAATCCGTAGGAGGGGACGAATTGTCGTAATTTGTTCCAACCCGAGACATAAACAGAGACAAGGATAATCTTTCTATTCTAAAAAGAACTCCTTAAAGTTAAAGAAAAGAAACTAATCTTAAAGAAAGCGATGAACAAATAAAAATAGAAGATCTGTTTTGACATGAAATGGATATATCCATATATCTCTGACTTATCCTTATGAAATGATAAAATATGGCAAAACCTATACCAAAAGTTGGTTCACGTAGGAATGGGCGCAGTAGTGCACGGAAAAGTGCACGTAGAATACCAAAAGGAGTTATTCATGTTCAAGCAAGTTTCAACAATACCATTGTTACTATTACAGATGTACGGGGTCAGGTAATTTCTTCTTCCTCCGCCGGTACTTGTGGATTCAAGGGTCCAAGAAGAGGGACTCCTTTTGCTGCTCAAACCGCAGCGAGAAATGCTATTCGAGCAGTAGTAGACCAAGGTATGCGACGAGTGGAAGTTCTGATAAAAGGTCCTGGTCTCGGAAGAGATGGAGCATTACGAGCTATTCGTAGAAGTGGTATACTATTAAGTTTCGTACGGGATGTAACCCCTATGCCACATAATGGCTGTAGACCTCCTAAAAAAAAACGTGTGTAGAAATAAACACTAAAGAGATTTCAAGAGAAATAAATGATTCAATGATCTGATCAAATAAAATAATATTACTATGGTTCGAGAGAAAGTAAAAGTCTCTACTCGGACACTGCAGTGGAAGTGTGTTGAATCAAGAACAGATAGTAAGCGTCTTTATTATGGACGCTTTATTCTGTCTCCACTTATGAAAGGCCAAGCCGACACAATAGGCATTGCGATGCGAAGAGCTTTGCTTGGAGAAATAGAAGGAACATGTATTACACGTGCAAAATCTGAGAAAATACCACACGAATATTCTACCATAGTAGGTATTCAAGAATCAGTACATGAAATTTTAATGAATTTAAAAGCAATTGTATTGAGAAGTAATTTGTATGGAACTCGTAACGCCTTTATTTGTGCCAAGGGTCCCGGATATGTAACTGCTCAAGACATCATCTTACCGCCTTCTGTGGAAATCGTTGATAATACACAGCATATAGCTAGCCTAACCGAACCAATTGATTTGTGTATTGGATTACAAATCGAGAGAAATAGAGGATACGGTATAAAAACGCCAAAGAACTTTCACGACGGAAGTTATCCTATAGATGCTGTATTCATGCCTGTTCGAAATGCGAATCATAGTATTCATTGTTATGGGAATGATAATGAAAAACAGGAGATACTTTTTCTAGAAATATGGACAAATGGAAGTTTAACTCCTAAAGAAGCACTTCATGAAGCCTCTCGGAATTTGATTGATTTATTTATTCCCTTTCTAGATGCGGAAGAAGAAAACTTACATTTAGAAAACAATCAACACAACGTTACTTTACCTTTTTTTCCTTTTCATGATAGATTAGCTAAACTAAGAAAAAAGAAAAAAGAAATAGCATTGAAATATATTTTTATTGACCAATCAGAATTGCCTCCCAGGATCTATAATTGTCTCAAAAAGTCCAATATACATACATTATTGGACCTTTTGAATAACAGTCAAGAAGACCTTATGAAAATTGAACACTTTCGCATAGAAGATGTAAAACAAATATTGGGCATTCTAGAAAAGAAGTAGAAAAGCATTGCGAAATTGATTTACCAAAATTTTAAATCCATTGGATTTAGGATTTATTTCATTTTTTTTTTTTTTACTTTAGAAAATTAGAAAAAAAAAAAAAAAACGAAAATGGATTTTGAACCTTCAGCACAATCCATATATTGGGACCAGAATTGAATAAATGTATCTAGGGAGAATTCACTTTGACTTTGAAGTGACTACTCCCTAGATACGCACATCATGATATTTTATTTTAAAATTGATTCAATTTAAAAAAGACCTAAAGTTAGGGATTTATCAATCGGTAATGTTGCTCCAATACCCAACCAAAGGGCCACCGCAGTACCAATCAAAAAAACGGTTGTCGCTACTGGACGACGAAATGGATTTTGGAATTTATTAACATTTTCCAAAAAAGGTACTGTTAATAATCCCGCAGGTACTGAAACCATTAAAAGAACACCCAATAACTTGTTAGGTACTGTACGAAGTATTTGAAATACAGGAAAGAAATACCATTCAGGTAATATTTCCAAAGGAGTTGCAAATGGATCCGCGGGTTCACCAATCATTGAAGGTTCTAGAACCGCTAAGCCTACGTTACAAGCAATAGTACCGAGAATTACTACTGGAAAAATATATAAAAGATCATTGGGCCATGCGGGTTCCCCATAATAATTATGACCCATACCTTTAGCTAATTTAGCTCTTAATACAGGATCGTTCAAGTCAGGTTTTTTTGTTATTAGGATAGGTGAATTTTTCTAGATCCATCCCCCGAAGGAACCGGACATGATAATTTTTCATCATCCGGCTCAAGCAAAAATCAATCGAATCAAATGGATACAAACGGATACATATAAAATGAATCTATATGTTATCCACACATATATGAATGATTTCATATGTAAGAAAAAAGTTACCTGATTCCATTTTACGAAGTTGCAACTATACATTCCAAGGAATGCCATTTTTACAGGTAAATGCTCAATACCCAAGTAGGCGTACAAAGTTGATCGTGATCAAGTGCTTTCTGGGTCGTCTTAGGCCTTGCGATTCACCTTTATCCCAAAAATATATCGAGATTTTTTACATACAAAGGATTTACTTGTTACTAATATAGTCTAGCCTTTGCTCTTCTTTAGATCCCTTGTTTCACTCCGATAGTATAATAATAATAAATCGGGTCGATGCAGAAGAAATGAATGTATTTTCATACTATTAAGATAAGAAAGTAAAAAAAAAATAAAAATAAATAAATAAAATCTAATTTGCATTATGCCAAATCACTTATTCTACTGGATCTTACGGAGCCCTGTTCATACACGACATCGTCAGGTCTGATCATAGAAAAGATTCTCTTCAAGCGAACCAGCCTATCCTTTGTATGGGGCTTACACGGTGGTTGGAACAAAGACACATTTGGTTGTGAATTCCAATGTAGCAGATAAAGGCATATTTCTGCATGGCCCAATCAATAGTTCAAGTCACACACTCCCATAATCCATTTTCTCTTCGGGGAATTCCCTTCAACTATTCATGTCATATCAAATAAATAATAGAATATTGTGGAGTTGAAAGGAAATATCCAAATACATGTCTTATTTTTTTTTTTTTTTCAACAATCCATATTTGTAGCAATGAAATACTATTGTTCCTCCCCCAAGTAATAAGATAAATGATTGGCAAGTAATAAGATAAATGATTGGTTACAATATAGCTATGGTCTATATTCTCTATAAAGGACCAGAAATGCCTTGCTTACGTATCATTAGGAAATGCATTAACATAAATACAGCAGTAAGAAGGGGTAATACAAAAGTGTGTAAACTATAAAAACGGGTCAAAGTGGATTGTCCCACACTAGCACTTCCACGCAATAACTCTACCAAAGGCGATCCTATTACCGGAATAGCTTCCGGAACGCCTGTTACGATTTTGACTGCCCAATAACCAATTTGGTCCCAAGGTAAGGAATAACCTGTTACACCAAAAGATGCAGTCAACACAGCCAGAACCACGCCTGTAACCCAAGTCAATTCGCGAGGTTTTTTAAAACCACCAGTGAGATAGACACGAAATACGTGCAGGATCATCATTAAGACCATCATACTTGCCGACCATCGATGAACTGATCGGATTAACCAACCAAAGTTAGCTTCAGTCATTATGTATTGAACAGAAGTAAAAGCCTCAGTAACGGTTGGACGATAGTAAAAAGTCATAGCAAATCCTGTAGCTACTTGTACCAAAAAACAAGTAAGCGTAATTCCTCCTAGACAATAAAATATGTTAACATGAGGAGGAACATATTTACTAGTTATATCATCTGCAATCGCCTGAATCTCGAGGCGTTCTTCGAACCAATCATAGACTTTATTGAGATAGGTAAACCAAGAGGACTCCCCCCCTGAGAACCGTATATGAGAATTTCATCTCGTACAGCTCAAACAAAAACACCCAAATAATAGCTGAAACGGATATGGAATAGAAAGTTTGAAACTTCTTAATCTTTTCATTCAATTTTATCTGAAGACACAAAAGAGTAAAAATCCGAAAGC
Source organism: Durio zibethinus (assembly GCF_047325235.1). Lineage (NCBI taxonomy): Eukaryota > Viridiplantae > Streptophyta > Magnoliopsida > Malvales > Malvaceae > Durio > Durio zibethinus. Next base: position 84,627 of record NC_036829.1, on the reverse strand, counting down.
TCTTTTTTGTAGTTGTAATTATAATGCCAAAAAATCAAGTCGGCGCATTCGTCTTTATGTTGATCAGGCCTCTTGAATCTTCTATTTACCTACTTATTTCTTTTCTTTTTCTTTGCTTTGATTTGTTATTTATATGGAATGTGGCTTTATTCTTGTTTTCTTTATTTTTAATAGGAATTCTCTTGTTAAGACCCTATGAATCAATTGAAACTTCAGATTCATACCAGAACCGCGATGATTCAATAAAACCTTCAAACTAAGTCCAAAGATTCTTTGAGTAAGAATTATTGGATCATCACTTATTCAATGAATAGAATAGATATAATAAATAAAAATACAAAGAAAAGAAAGGTTTGTCCTTTGATCAAAATAAGCATAAACTAAATGAGAGTTTGAAAGAAGAAAAAATTTCTCGATTTATAAATAAAAAACCTCTTTCTTTGAAAATTTTTTTTTTTTTTGAGTCCGGCCGCGAGGTTTGAATATTAAGTATGAATCATAGTTCGAATACTTCGTGATCCATTTCATATATTCCGTGCTCCAGATACTAGAATGGCTATCCGACGGGATAAAACTATCTCGATCAAGAGGACAGACCCATTTTCTGTACTATCAATAGGATCAATTATAACAAGTCACACACTCATATTCCGGAAATACAGAAACAAAAAAAATTTCGCGGTCGAACTACCAAAATAGAATGGGCTAAAAAAAATCCGAGAACTAAAAGTTTCACTTTTTGTATTGAAAAGCGAGGCTTCGTGGTTCTTGTGAATCTAATTCAGCGAAATTCCATCCAGTAAAACGGAAGAATTATAAATCTCCAAAATAATAGATAAGAATATCGAAAATAAAGCCATTGCGACACCCATCAAAGGAGTCGTTCCCCATCCAGGAGCTACTTTACCATATTCCGAATTCAATGGTTTCAAAAAATCCCCTACAACAGTTCGTCTTGGACCAGATCTAGAACTACCCTCAACGGTTTGTGTAGCCATAAATCTTATTTTGTATTCAGTGAGATCTGTTGACTTTGTATATCATTCCGCTGTAAATAAACGATCTTATCATAGATCCATTGTGATCTTGAAATTATATTTATATTTATATTATTTATATTTATATTTATATATATTATTTATATAATTATATAATAATGGAAACAGCAACTTTAGTCGCCATCTCTATATCTGGTTTACTTGTAAGTTTTACTGGGTACGCCTTATATACTGCCTTTGGGCAACCCTCTCAACAATTAAGGGATCCATTCGAGGAACACGGGGACTAATTGAAGTAATGAGCCTCCCAATATAATATTGGGAGGCTCATTACTTCAATTGAGATAATGAAAAATCATTTCATTTTTTTAGTTGGAACTTTAGGCGGTTCTCGAAAAAAGATAGCGAAAAAAATTATCCCTAGAGTAGATACTAAGAGGAATGTATAAACCAATGCTTCCATAAATTCGATCGTGGTTTACAATTATAGCTTCCGTACCTATTTATTTAGAATCATCTCCCGAATAAAATAACGAAAGAACAAGAATCAAAGAAAAGGCAGCGATTTTAATCAAGATTTTTACAGCAGCCTATGTCAAATCACAAACAGAAAATAGAAGCGAAAAATAACAAAGCAATCTTGCATCAGACTACTTGTCTTCTTGTAGTTGGATCTCCAAGTTTTTGGAATGCTCCAAATTCCACTTGAGCATCCAAATCTGGATCAATACCGGCAAAAACATCTCTGAACAGGGTTCTAGCACCATGCCAAATGTGTCCGAAGAAGAAAAGCAAAGCAAACGAAGCATGCCCAAAAGTAAACCAACCCCTTGGACTGCTACGAAAAACACCATCGGATTTCAAAGTAGCACGATCTAATTCAAAAATTTCACCCAATTGAGCACGTCTAGCATATTTTTTCACAGTAGCAGGATCACTATAACTCACTCCATTGAGTTCGCCACCATAGAACTCAACAGTTACACCTACTTGTTCGACACTATACTTCGATTCTGCCCTTCTAAAAGGAACATCCGCTCTAACAATTCCGTCTCCGTCTACCAAAACAACCGGAAATGTTTCAAAAAAAGTAGGCATACGACGTACAAAAAGTTCACGCCCTTCTTTATCTCTAAAGATAGGGTGTCCTAACCACCCAACGGCTATTCCATCCCCGTTGTCCATTGAACCCGCTCTGAATAATCCTCCTTTTGCCGGATTATTGCCAATGTAATCATAAAAAGCTAATTTTTCAGGAATTTTAGACCAAGCTTCTGATAAACTTTGATTTTCGGCTAACCCAGCACTAACCCTTCGATATATTTCTTGCTGGAAGTATCCTTGATCCCATTGATAACGAGTAGGACCAAATAATTCGATGGGGGTAGTTGCTGAACCATACCACATAGTTCCAGTAACAACAAAAGCTGCAAAAAAGACAGCAGCTATACTACTGGAAAGGACGGTTTCAATATTTCCCATACGTAATCCTTTGTATAAACGTTGGGGCGGACGGACACTAAGATGGAATAAGCCCGCTAATATGCCCAATGTCCCTGCTGCAATATGATGAGAGGCTATTCCTCCCGGAACAAAAGGATCAAAACCTTCCACGCCCCACGCTGGATTTACAGGTTGTACCTTTCCGGTTAGTCCATAAGGGTCGGACACCCATATTCCAGGACCATACAATCCTGTTACATGAAATGCGCCAAAGCCAAAGCAAGCCACTCCTGAGAGAAATAAATGAATTCCAAAAATCTTGGGCAAATCCAAAGAGGGTTTTCCTGTGCGCTCATCACAAAAAATTTCTAGATCCCAATATACCCAATGCCAGATAGCTGCCAAGAAGCACAAGCCAGAAAACACAATATGTGCTCCGGCCACACCTTCGTAACTCCAAATACCCGGATTTGTTATAGTCCGCCCCGTAATACTCCAACCGCCCCATGAATTGGTTATTCCTAAACGAGTCATGAAGGGTATAACGAACATACCTTGTCTCCACATTGGATCAAGAACGGGATCGGAGGGATCAAAAACAGCTAATTCATATAGAGCCATTGAACCGGCCCAACCAGCAACCAGAGCTGTATGCATTATATGAACAGAAAGCAAGCGACCGGGATCATTCAATACGACAGTATGAACACGATACCAAGGCAAACCCATGGAAATACCCCTTTATCAAATCAACGAAAAATAGACACTATGTAACTTTATTGCATTGGAATACCTCCCCTTTTCGGTGGATTCTTTCGGAGAAAGGATTAATGTTTGTTCTATTCCATTAGTAATAAGGGAAGAATTCGGCTCAGAAGAAAAAAGAGAAGCAGATCTATTCTATACTCGATAAGTATCAATACGCAATGGGGGTTGATCCTATTTTTTATGAATGAATGCATCCCTATTTGTTCATCATTCAAAGGACCTATTCGTAAGAATTCTCTTTCATTCATTCCGCCTTTCTTTATTTTATGGCCTTAGTCTATCTATGTATAAAATATGATAAAGGCCCATATTATTAAGACCATTATTACATATTATTAAGATAAGACCATTATTACGTATTACATTACGTATTACGCTTCCACAATCAAAGTGAAATATAATATTACATATTATAATATTACATATTATTAAGATAAGACCATTATTACGTATTACATTACGTATTACGCTTCCACAATCAAAGGAAATATAATTTTACATTCTTTTTACTTTATGCCTGTTGGTATTCCAAAAGTTCCTTTTCAAGTTCCGGGAGATAACGATGCAAGCTGGGTTGACATATAGTGCGACTTGTCAAATATATTGGGTCATATGGGATTCCCCCGTTCTCTCGCCCGATCGAGATATCCCCTGTTTCGCCCCAAAAAGATTGATTGAATTATCAAAAATTTGTAGCGGGAAGTGTAATGAAGTGCAATTAGAGATCCATTTCATGGGGGTGTATCCAGATTAATATTTTCAATTAGAATGATTTATGGTTGGCTTGGTTGGACTGATAAAATGAAGTATCCAGGCTCCGTTTAGAAAAAACCCAATTGGTAATATATTTATGATTACCACCTATATCATAATCATAATTTTTCTTTTTTTTTTTAATTATAAATAAGAGCGATTTCAAACTGTTAATCAATCGAATAATATGGGAAATACGTTGAATATTTGGCGAAAAACATGAAAGAAAAAGGAATTAAATTAAAATAAAAAAAGGAAATGAAATCATAGCAAAAAGACGTGGTATTGGGTCATTTGTCCTATATGTGCAAATAAAAATCGGGCAGATCTTTACTCGGAGTAGAGCATAAACCTAAAAAAATTGAATAAAAAATTGACGAACCCCATTCAGGAACAAGAAAATGACATCGTGATTTGGATTGAATCGCAATGAAAAAAAAATGGATCAATGAAAAGTTTGTGCAATAAGTTTAGCGAATTTTTTCTATATTATAGGAAAACGGGCCAAAACTCATCTTTCTTTAATTTAATTTTAAATTTCATTTTATTTAAAAAATGTAAGAAAAAGCCCCTTCATTAGAAATTAGAAGTTAGAAAGGTCCGACTAGAAAAAACAAAGGATGGCTGGAATCTACACATTGATTTTTTTTCGCAATTTTTGTTGAACCGTATGCATCAAAAGGTGCCTGTACGGCTACTAAGGGATACAATTTTATCCTAATCAACCGAATTTATCGAGAAAGATTGCTTTTTTTGGGCAAAGAGCTTGATATCCAGACCTCGAATCAACTTGCGGGTATTATGATCTATCTCAGTATAGAGAGTAATAGCCGAGACCTGTTTTTTTTTATAAACTCTCCTGGCGGAGGGATAGTATCTGGATTATCTCTTTTTGATACTATGCAAGCAGTGGAACCAGATGTGCATACACTAGCCATGGGATTGACCGCTTCAATCGCAGCTTTTCTCTTGGTCGGAGGAGAAATTACCAAACGCAGAGCATTCCCTCACGCTCGGCGCCAATGAGTTTTTTTTTTTTATTATTGATGGAAAGAAAAAAGAAGACTATGCCTTCGCCATATGAAATATGAATTAGTAAGTAATAATAGCATGGCACTTTGAATTCGATATGAAATTTTTTTTTTATTTCTTTTTTTTTTTTTCAAAAAAAAATATTAGATTATGTATCGAAAGAGTAGTATGAGAGAAGGGGCATTTCCAATTTGATCTTAGCTATCGTGGGCCCATCTCAGGCGTCACAAACTTTTTTTCTTTTCCTACCAGAGGCTATTAACAATATTTATGTTATGAAAGAGTACGAAAAAAAAAAAGACTATTTTTTTTCTTTCTTTTTTTTTTTTCAAAAAAAAAAAGAAACTTTGGGATTGCTGAATCACAGACGAAATAAATATATAAAGCAACGGAGCCATCATAGTATTTTTAAACTTTTCCGAAAAAAAAAGAAAAAGAAGGATGGTAATTGGATTATTTATTAATCTGGGTCTAATAGACTCTATATTTTCTCTTTTTTTCGATGAAAGAAAAAAGAGAATTCCATTGTAAAGCCGTATGCAATTGTAAAGCCGTATGCAATGCGCAAAAAATGCCTGTACGGTTGTTCAATTCTATAGCTATTCTTCTCGCCTCATTATGTGAGTTAGAAGTATGTTATATCATCAGGGTAATGATCCATCAACCTATTAGTATGCTTAAGGATGATGGCTTCAAAGACTGGGTCATGGAAACAGACGAAGTAATGAAAATGCAAGAAGACATCATAGAGGCTTATGTACAAAGAACGGGCCAGCCCCGATGGGTTATAAACAAAGACATGGAAAGAGATAATTTTATGTCAGCAAAAGAAGCCAAAGATCATGGAATTGTGGATATATAGTGCGTACAGAATCGAGACCTATAGTGAATGAAAAACCTATAGTGAATGAAAAACCTATAGTGAATGAAAAACCTATAGTGAATGAAAAACCTATAGTGAATGAAAAACCTATAGTGAATAACAAACCTATAGTGAATAACAAACCTATAGTGAATAACAAACCTATAGTGAATAACAAACCTATAGTGAATAAAAAATGGAGACTAGTTAATGACAATGGCAATGGAAGACCACCATTTGACGACAATGGCAATGGAAGACCACCATTTGACGACAATGGCAATGGAAGACCACCATTTGACGACAATGGAACACCATTTAATTTTGATTTAGATTGATTTAATCCCTCTTATTCCTTTCCTTCTTTTTCTCTTTAATAGATTAATATTTTATTAATCTATTAAAGAGAAAAAGAAGTAATTCATAATCATCTGGTTAGGATCGATCTAAACCAGTCTATTATGTATATGATTGTATATGATTCAGCATGCCAACTATTAAACAACTTATTAGAAATGCAAGACAGCCAATTAGAAATGTCACGAAAGCCCCTGCTCTTCGGGGATGTCCTCAGCGCCGAGGAAGATGTACTAGGGTGTATGTGCGACTTGTTCAGATCATGGGCTGAGAAAAAGGAAACAATTTTTCAGTATCAACGATCAGTACCAGTGAATAGAATGGGGTTCTTCCGTTCACTATCTAAAAAAGATAGATCTACCATATCCTTCTATTGTGTATGAAATTTATGGTTTCCATTGGCGCAAATCCAATCTTGGAATTTTTAAAAAATTCCCCATTGGTAGCAAATGCTTATCCATTAAGCGGGGAAAATCCTATTTAAAAAGCAAAAAGATTATGCTTCGACTCTTGCAAAGAACGGACTAACAGGGTCAGCTACCCAATTAATCCTCCTAATTACATACCGTTACTGTATAAGATAGATCTCGTTGTGAAAGATCTATTACTGAAAAATTTATGAGTAGAGCCGAAGAGTGTGAACTGTACAAGTTACCAATTAAATGTTAAATGAAGGAATGAGCTCCGGTGTATAGAGGGGACCTCACCGTTTAAGAAGTAACCATAGAAACGATGGAACCCACTATTTATTTATCCATTTCTATTTACTCCTTTATTTTAGTTAATATGCTTTTTTTGATACCTAGTATCAATACAATTTCTTATTTCAAGGCGAAATGAAATGCCTAGAAAAAAGGAAAAATCGTGGGCGGGACGGTTATAGTAGCAAAAGCCATTGGAATTTTTATTTTATACATTGGAAGAATCCGTTTTGTTATTAATAGACTAGAAAAGAATAACTGAAAGAAAGAATTAGTTATTCATCAAAATTTCTTTTATTCAATGACCAGAATGAAAGAGGGATATATAGCTCGGAGACAAAGAGTAAGAGCTTTGGTTTCGGCTGATCGGGATAGAGATAGGAAAAAAAGATATTTTCGTCGTTTGTGGATCACTCGAATAAATGCAGGAATTCGAGGAATGGGGGTATCCTATAATTATAGTAGATTAATAAAAAATCGGTACAAGAAACAGTTGCTTCTTAATCGTAAAATACTTGCACAAATAGCTATCTCAAATAGGAATTGTCTTTATATGATTTCCAACGAGATTATAAAATAAGGAGATCGGAAGGAATCCACCGAAATGCTTTAAATGAAATGGGGTTCCCTCGAGAATGAACTCGAGGGAGGTAGAGTAGAAATTAATATGATAAAAAAATTCTGATAAGGTCATCAAAACAAGAAAACAAGATGAGCGAAGACGCTCAATAAAAAAAAAAAAAATTTATTTTTCTTCCCCAACCCGATTCGATTCTTTTATTTATTTCTTTTTTCTTACGACACGACAATTTTGATTATCAGATTTTTTGAATAAAGCATCAGTCTACGTTTGATAATTTTGAGTCAATTGAAGGGTAAGCCTATTTATTTCTGGTTCTAAGAGCAGTAGTTCTAGCGGTCGACTCTCTTCTTTCAAATCGTTTCTCATTTCTGGTTCTAGTTCTAGCGGTCGACTCCCTTCTTTCAAATCGTTTCTCATTATTAATAAAGGGTAACGAAGATAAAATACGAGCTTGTTTTATAGCAATAGTAATTAATCGTTGTTGTTTTAAAGTCAATCTATTTACTCGCCTAGATAAGATTTTTCCTTGTTCACTAATAAATCGACTAATTAAACTCATGTTTCTATAATCAATTCGATCCCCCGATTGGATCGGGGGCAAACGCCTACGAAAAGATCGCTTGTATTTATCCATCATTTCTTTATTCCTTATTTCTAAAAATAATCCTATCCTATCCTTTTCTAAAATCCTATTTTGATCGGATCAAATTCAAATTATAGAATTAATAGAATAAATACGATTTGCTTTGTTTTTTTTATTATTGTATTATTTATTTATTATTTATTTCTTATTTATTTGTTTATTTTATTAGTTTATTTTAATTATTTATTTATTATTTATTTGTTTATTTTATTAGTTTATTTTATTATTATATTATTTATAGATATTTATTTAAATATAATTTCATATTTTAATATATTTAATATATAAATATAATTTCATATTTTAATATATTTAATATATAAAATATAAATATAATTTAATATTTTAATATATTTAATAATTTTAATATATTTAATATATAAATATAATTTAAATATATAAATATAATTTAAATAAATATCTATAACTGTGATAATACATAAATAATAAATAAATATAATTTATAAATATATATAGAACCGACACGAAAATAATAAATAATTAATAAAATAAGAAATAAATAATGAAATATAGTAATAAATACAAAATATAGTAATAACTAAAAAATATAGTAATGAATAAATCATACAATATAATAAATAATACAATATTAACAATATTAAAATTAACAACAATATTAAAATTAACAATATTAAAATAATCATTATGCACGAATAGAAAATAAAAAAAAAAATAGTTAGTGATATTAAAAATCTAATTCCTAATCAATGAAAATCCAACTCCTAATCATTCGAAGACTGTAAACTAAAAATCATTCGAAGACGGTAAACTAAAAAAATAAATAATTGACTCGAGAATAAAGAAAAAAATTATTAAAAAAATAAGAACTAAATAAAAAATAGAATAAAAAAAAATAAAAGAATATTGATACAATCATATACCAGGTTAAAAAGGTTAAAAATTTATTAACGTGCATATCGAATAATTTAAAACTAAAAACTTCACTTTAAAAAGAAAGCGTGGAATAGACAAGGAAATACAAATATAGACTAATATATAAATAAAATATTTGTTATATATTAGTTATATATTATATCTAACTAATTATATACTTAATATTACTTAATATATTATATAATATATATTATTATACCTGAATACCTAATGTCCTATTTTCTCATACTAAATACCTAATGTTACCTAAATACCTAATGTCCTATTTTCTCATATTCTCGGGAAGGGTTGACATACGAGTACTTGATTCGATTTATTTCTTTATCTCCCCGTGAATTGTATGTTTGTAACAATAGGAACAGAATTTCTTCAATTCCAATCGACTAGGCGTATTGTGTCGATTTTTTTGAGTAATATACCTGGAAATGCCCGTTGATTCCTTATTAACGACGTTTCGAACACAACTGGTACATTCCAAAATAATCGTTACTCGGACATCTTTACTCTTGGCCATGAACCCCCTTTGAGTTTTTAATTCACCCAACTCTTCTATTTTCCGATCAAAAGTGAAGAAGAAAGGAATGAAAATAAATAAATAAAAGTTGCTAACTCAAAACCAAATCCTGAAAGATTTCGTTGCAATCAATTGCAATCAATATAGTAAATCAATATGTATTATACTAATAGTAAATAAGTAATACAATGATTTCTAACTCGATTTAGAATCACAGTACGGTATTTTCTTTAAGTATCTTGTAGGATACTGTTGTTCCAGCCACATTTCTCTTTTCGCTCTACTAGTAATTTAATTGGAGCTTGAACCCAAGTTTTGTTGAGGTTCAATCCACTTTTTTCGTTCTACCTTCCTTATTTATTTTATATAATTCTTATATAATTAGAATTCTAAAAAAACTAAATAGAATTATTTCTTATATAATTAGAATTCATTTCTTATATAATTATAATTCTAAAAACAACTAAAGTCAAGGGGGGGCGAGAGATTAGTCACAGATATTTGATTGTATATCGATCTAATCTTTTTCACCCCGTCCCGCGACAATAACTAGAATTAAAAAAAAGGGAATGTTAACGCATCCGGGAAGAAACGATTGATCTCTATCAATAAACCCGCTAAAGAACCGAACCAGAGAGTACTTAGTACCGGTGCTACGGAAAGATATGTTTTTAGATCTCGCATTTAAAATCCTCCTTCTTTATCGTATTACATACATTATGGTAATACATATATAATCACATGTATGTGTGGTTAAAGACCACTTGTATTTGTATATTTGTACCCGGAATTCCTAATTCAAAATTAAAATTTAAATGTACAATGATTCGATAGATAAGATTTTCCTTTTCTTAAAACAGCAAAATAGGTCCCTTTCTGCCTGAGAATTCCCGCCAAAAAGATTCATTTATTATTCATTATATGGTTGTTATATGATATGAGACCAAAAAGAGGAAATGGAAAGATAATTTTTGTATATCAATAGATGAAATAAGGGTGTGGAAAACAAGACAGGGATTCTCTACAATAACATCGTAGGCCAATTGAAAGGGATGTAGCGCAGCTTGGTAGCGCGTTTGTTTTGGGTACAAAATGTCACGGGTTCAAATCCTGTCATCCCTACCTATTACTTCTCCTTTGAGCAGTAAGGAGGGAGCCATTTTAGTTTTAGATTGATTAAAATTAAGCATACATAATCTATCATTTTCTCATATTATATATGATATATGATAGTATAGGTGTGCACGATGTATTGGGGTTATAAAATAAAAGAATCCTCTTTTTTACAGTCTTATTTATTATGATAAGAAAGCGCTCTTAGTTCAGTTCGGTAGAACGTGGGTCTCCAAAACCCAATGTCGTAGGTTCAAATCCTACAGAGCGTGATTCCGCTCTTGTTAAGTCGAAAATTACACCGAACTGAAAAAAAAAAAAAAAAAAAAAATTGAACAGCAATTCGAATTTGACCTCCTTGAATTAAATTAATTAAATTAAAATTAAAGGGGTCAGTCAAAAAAAGAGATGTTAATTAATCAAAGGTCCAACTGATCACCACGTATGTATTGTAAATATGCGGTTACGAATAATCCAGCCAAAGTAATAGGAATTAGACCTAAGACGATTCCAAATAGAAAAACTTCAATCATTTCAATTTATTTGAAAGGAGAAAAAGAAAGGTAATATCTATCCCTAAATATTAATCTCTATTGCCCATGAATATCAATAACTAATAATTGATAATTAACACGGTAAGGAACTATAGAATATATGGAATAGGACAGAAAACTTTGTTTTTATTAATTGTTCGTTCATTCAATTAATTTTCAAATAAGTCGTATCTTACTCAGACCAATAAATAGAGCTGAGGTTATAGTTAAAGCCGCTAGTAAAAAACCGAAATAACTAGTTAGAGTAGGCATGAAGGAGCTAAATGAAATATGTTCTTTTTATACATATGTTTATAAAGCACTTACCTAAGTTTCAATTTTTAAAAGAGACGGGGATAAGCAAAAATACCAATTGAAAGAATAAGTTCAATTGAAATTTTTTGATTCATCAATCATTCTAAACGGTATTCACAAAAATAGAGCGGCAGGACAAGAGTAGAAAAGAAAAAGAAATAGATTCATCATCTTTGTAGTTAGGTCAAGAAAAAACCTTTGGATCTAATACAAGAATACAAGAAAGGCCGCCTCACAAATATTGATTAGTAGAATTTTTTTTTTATTCCTTGCTCTTTTTTTTATCTATATCTAATACTATCGACTACTCTTACTTGTTACTAGACGACTAAGCAATTCCTTAAAATAAAAAAAGGAGGGCTTACAACAAAAAACAAAACCTCTTATGCAATTACGAAAAAAAGTAAATTTTTAGATTTCGCATCTAATTGACTTGCGGAAATATGATAATTTCCTTCATGAATTATTATAAACTTGTTGGATTCACGGGTTACCTGATCTTCCGTTTCTAGCCCCAAACCAATAATAGAATCCCCTATATTATATTCCAGGAATTTGAGGAATTTTCTATCGCATGATACGTGGTTATACATCGACAAGCAAGAAGAAGAAAGAAATTATCTAGCACTTCATGTCGATATACTGTTTGAAATTGCGTTGCTGTGTCAGAAGAAGGATAGCTATACTGATTCGGTATACTCTAAAAATACCTTTGGTACAATATTGACGATCTCACAAAGATTGAATTTCAGTGAATTTCCGTTTACTGATCTCATCTTTTACGGAATCGATCCCCTACAAGAATATGCGGAGCTCAGCATGTCTGGAAGCACAGGAGAACGTTCTTTTGCTGATATTATTACCAGTATTCGATACTGGATCATTCATAGTATTACTATACCTTCCCTATTCATTGCGGGTTGGTTATTCGTCAGCACAGGTTTAGCTTATGATGTGTTTGGAAGCCCTCGTCCAAACGAGTATTTTACAGAGAGCCGACAAGGAATTCCATTAATAACCGGCCGTTTTGATTCTTTGGAACAACTCGATGAATTTAGTAGATCTTTTTAGGAGGACCCAATGACCATAGATCGAACCTATCCAATTTTTACAGTGCGATGGTTGGCTGTTCACGGACTAGCTGTACCTACCGTTTCTTTTTTGGGGTCAATATCAGCAATGCAGTTCATCCAACGATAAACCTAATCCGAATTAATTATAGAGCTATGACACAATCAAACCCGAACGAACAAAATGTTGAATTGAATCGTACCAGTCTCTACTGGGGGTTATTACTCATTTTTGTACTTGCTGTTTTATTTTCCAATTATTTCTTCAATTAAGAAAAAAAGAGTAGTAGAATACTAAATAATAGTAGGAATTCTCTTATCCCATTCGGAAGGATTGCATCTCATAATTATCTATGACTGTTTATGTCTTTAGCATGACCACTTGATGAAATGTGGAGGGAAGCGGGATAAATGGCCGATACTACTGGAAGGATTCCTCTTTGGATAATAGGTACGGTAACTGGTATTCCTGTGATCGGTTTAATAGGTATTTTCTTTTATGGTTCATATTCTGGATTGGGTTCGTCCCTGTAATATGTAATAATGGGATGAACTAAGTTATAGGCATGAAAGTGTAAGAACTCAACGGGGCCCGCCTCCTCTTTCTTTGTCTGATTCGCGAGGAGGGGTCCCGTTGAATTCTTAATGATCATAATATTTTGTTCGTATAAATATAAATGACAACAAATAGATCACTTTTTCCGATGATGTTTTTGAAAAATGAACTCGATTAATTGATTCATAGCATCTGTTCTTCGATAGTATCTATCGATACTTTCAAGGTTAGAAGAAAAAAAGGAATCACTCAATTTCCTTTTCCTGGATGACACAATCACAATATATATTTAATTTTAATATTTAATTTTTTTTAATATTTAATTTTAATATTTCTTTTTTTTTTCTGTCGACCAGATATCAAGCAAACCCTTTCTAGACTAGTCTAACCTTACTCTATTTATTTTAGTATTTCATCAAAGTTTGAAATTTTTTTATAAGTTCATCGCCTTGCTTCTATTTTATATTTATAAAAAAAAGGATTCCTTCTCTTTTTTTTGGTTGTCCATTACTTATTATATTATATTATACTTATTTATACTTATACTTATTTTATACTTATTATATTATCCTTATTACTTATTCGATTACTTTATTACTTATTCTATTATCTATTATAATCTATTATCTATTATAAGTAAATCTAAAAAAATAAAGGGTTCTGAAAAATCTGGAAAAATATAAACTAAGAATAGAAATCTTTGACGAATGGGATCCGGAATTGTTATTATTTCGACACAAGAAAAGGAATTTTACACATCCTTTTCTTGTGCCGAAGGCTAGGAAGACGAAGAATACTCCCTGTAATTATTTGTTCCCCTCATTTATCCTTCCTTTCTATTCTCCGCTTACTTATCTTATGTTTAGTATCTAATCAAATTGAATTTAGAAAACAAAACCCATTCTGTGACATTTCAATCTGACAATAGGGATATAATTACACCCCTCCCATTTAGATTGAAAAAAGAAAAGAAGGGGTAAAGACAAATAGTCTTCTTCACAATATACAGATTTTGAATGCGGTAAAAGTAATTCCTAGAGAAAGAATATAAACAAGCAAAAGACTTTTCATACTTTTTTCATCATACCTAACCTAATTGCCAGGAAGAATTTGTTCTTTTTTACAAATTTGATGTTGATAAATCCACGGATCTAGAAATTCATTTCGGACACTTGAACCTTTTCAAATTGTTTCTTTTTAAGAACCAAAAAGATTTGTGCAAAAACAATAGATGCCAAGAAGAACAAAAGGCCTTGGACACGTAGTGGATCTTGAAGTACTATTTCTGCATCCCCCTGACCAAATCCACCCACATTAGGATTACTTGTTAATGGTTGATCAAGTTTGATAGATTCACCCTCTGAAACAAGAAGTTCTGGTCCTGGGGGGATAATATCAACCACTTGATGTCCATCCAATGCATCCGTTATGGTTATTTCGTACCCCCCTTTTTCTTTTCGTATGATTTTGCTTACTATACCTGTTGCCGTAGCATTATAAATTGTATTGTTACTTTTGTTCCCGTCGGGATAAATCTGACCCCTTCCCCTATTTCCGCCTACGTATATGGGATATTTTAAGAAATGAACATCCTTATTACTAGCAGGGTCTGGGGAAAGAATAGGAAAGGTGATTTCACTATATTTTTGACCAGGAACAGGACCTATCACAAGAATATTTTTCTGAGTGGGGCGGTAGTTCTGAAAAGACAGATTGCCTATCTTTTCTTTCATCTCGGGCGAAATACGATCAGGTGGGGCTAACTCAAACCCCTCCGGTAAAATAAGAACAGCACCCACATTCAAAGCCCCTTTCTTACCATTAGCAAGAACTTGTTTCAGTTGCATATCATAAGGAATTCTAACAACCGCTTCAAATACAGTATCAGGAAGTACCGCTTGTGGAACCTCAATATCCACGGGTTTATTAGCTAAATGGCAATTGGCACATACAATACGCCCAGTTGCTTCTCGTGGATTTTCATACCCCTGCTGCGCAAAAATGGGATATGCATTTGAAATGGATGCCCCGGTTATTATATAGATCATGAGCGATACGGAAATGGATCGAGTAATCTCCTCCTTTATCCAAGAAAAAGTATTTCTAGTTTGCATGGTACAATCATTGATCCCGAAAATTTCTACAATAAAATTAGGTAGGTCACTAGTATAGTTCCCTATCCACGATTCTGCTATTTACTTTTACTGAAAAAAAAAAAAATTTACTGAAATAGAGGAGGAATTGTATTCCCCTGATGGGTAGAAAGAGTAAAGTAAGTACGACTTTGCATTCTTTGCTTATATACAAAGTAAGAAAGATTCTAATTGAATCCGTGAATCATTTTTCAGTCAGTCAGTGAATGATAAATAACTACAAGTGACGGCGATACATGATTTAAATAACGAAAGATCGAATATTTAAAAATTGTATCTAGAATGACTGGAAGGGTACAAGCAAGAACAGATATAATTTGATCATTATGAGCAAATCCAAAATCTTTGTAGATATAGCCAATCATTAGTTCCCAACCGTGGTGCGAATGGAATCCGACACAGAACTCAGTTAATAAAAGAATAGAAAAAGCTTTTATTGTGTCGCTTAAATTATATAGGAATTCTTGAACCCAAGAGTTAAGAATAACAAGTTCTTCATTACCCAAAATAGAATAACCACTTAGAATAACGAAACAGATTAGATTTGTCGAGAAGTGCAAAATCGTATGGATACGATCCTCATTGTGCATCTTGATCAATTGGATCGTTTCTTTGTGGATTCCTATACGAAGTTTTTGTAGATGTGTTTCCGGGTATTCTTTTATCATTTCGTCCAACAGGAGGAGTTCCTCTACTTCTATGAATTGTTCTAGAATACTTTTTTCTTGAATATCATTCAAAAAAGTTTCGGATTGCCTAGTATTCCACCAATTAGTAATCCAAGATTTCAGACTTTTATTAAATGAGAGAGAGATCCACCAGGGCAAAAATACTATAGATGCAAAATATAGAAGGGGAGTGAATGCTTTCTTTTTTGCCATTTTTTCATCTGTGAATTGTTAATGAACCCACCTCATTCGTTGACTTTATGTGATCTAATCTTTCTATCAAGCATGACTTTCATTATATTATAAATTATAAGATAAATTATAAGGTAGGGGCCCATGAATCTATTCTCTGTTTTTTTTTTTTTTGATTCAGTGCTTAGTCCTTGAATCTAAAAAGAGTACAGAAATAGAAAATAAGAATCCACTTTGAATTCGAATGTTCGAATGAAATATATATATATATTATTGTTTCCAGATATCTCAATTGATCAAATTCGAAGCAATTGCCCTCTTTCGATAACTGCCCGAAAGAACCGCTTCAAATAATAAAGATTATTCTATTCAGATTTTGAGACGAAGGAGCTCCCTGTCTATATCAAGATATCAATCAAATATGTCGAAAAATTTTCGCGGGTTATCTAGACTGTATATAGTCTAGAGTCCGGGAATAATTGAAAAAAAAAAATTATGAAAAATATTATGATGATCAAAAATGAGTGACAAAAAAAGACAGAAAAGTTATCATTACATTTATCATTATGTTATAAGAAAGAAATCTACTTGTTTAGTTCTTAAGGAGCACAAAAGAAAGGATAAAAGGGGAGGGGCTGATTGACAAAAGGAAAGTAGAGAAAATTTACAAGATATAATCTATCTGTATCTAACGTATCAACTCCAAATATTGAAAATAAAAAGTGAAATATTTCGAAATACTTTGATATATGAGATGAATCCATTATTTCGATTTCTTGCTTGTTTTGTTACTGAATTAAGTTGAGTGGTTTTACATTTACAGACGCATAAAAAACAATTTTTGTGGACAAAAAAAAAAAAACAGTTTTGTTTTATGTTATGACTCTTCCGTATACGTCTTCTTTGGTTCGAGTGGGCATTCTTAAGAAACTTCAGTTTAGTTCTGCTATAGAAAAAAGAGGCTTCTTGTCTTGAGTTTTTTCCTCCTGCCGAGAAAGCATTTATTCTGCAATTCATTTCAAAAGACTTCAATCGGTACACGCAAAAAATAGGCCAATTCAGCAGCTTTTTGCTCAATTTCTCGTGGAGTCAAATTCTCATCAGTACGAGTCAAGGGAACGGCCCCCTGGCCTCTGATTTCCATATAAAGGACACGCCGAGCATAAATACCCTCTTTAACTTCTATTCTGATGGACTGAATATCTTTCATAAGGAATCGTAGAAAGATGCGACGATTTTTTCCAGGAAAACCCCAACGAAAAATACATACTATTCCCTCTTTTCTATCGAATCGATCATAACCACTACCTACATTCCAAAAAATCGTGCACCACAAATAGGAACTAATAAAGAGACCCGCGATCCCATAGAAAGACATCACGATTCCTTGTGGAAAAAAAACTATTTGCTGAGACGGAAATAAAGATATCAAATTCCTACCAAGATAACTAGAAGTTCCAACTAATAAAAACCCTAATGAACCAAAAAAAAGAATAAAGGCCCAGCAGAAATTGCTTGTTTTTCGAGACCCCACTATAAATTCTATCCATATAGATTCTGATCGCCAACTCATACATACTAGATCCAGTTGCATTTTATTGGAATTGAGAAAATAAGCAAAAAAATTTGACTTTACTTTTTTTGTTTCCGAAGTAACTCTCATCAACTAGTGCTATTTTGATATGAACTTTTAGAAGTAATTCATCAAATTGCTTAGATCTAAAATCATCCCCTTTATATGATCCCCTATACAGATCTACTAGATATATAGACTTTAATTTCATACATTCGTCCGGTACCGATCCACTTGCTATAATTCATTTACCCCTATATCATGTTTACGTATGCATAAGAGGAGCTTTTTCATTTATGTTCGGGGAAGCCGGATGGATGTTATACAATATTCTACTAAATAGATATCCGTGGCATCTAAGTCGTGAAAAAAAAAATAGATAAGATTTGGTCTTGGCCTTGGCCCCATCGAATCTAAAAAATCTTAGTTTTTTGAACATACAAAGATAAAGAAGCCATTGCAATTGCCGGAAATACTAGGCCTACTAAAGGCACAAAAATAGAGGGAATTGTCATAAAATGGGTACCTCAATTTAATATTCGTACCTGTTATTGTTATATTGTTAGTTATAAAGTTAGTTATAAATATATCTTATAATAATTATATTATAATTCGTATATTATACTAAGTATATCTAAATATTATACTAAGTATATCGAAATACTAAGTATATCTAAATATTATACTAAGTATATCTAAATACTAAGTATATCTAAATACTAAGTATATCTAAGCGAGTATATATATCTAATATATATATCTTATCTAATAAGTGCAAGGAATGTAGAATTAAATAAAGGGACTTGCCCATCTTTCTAAATGAAATAAAATAGGTGTATGATAAGATAATCCACTTTCTTTATTATCTTACTTTATTCCTACTTTTCTTATTATTATTATTCTATTGTTCTTGTCTTCTAATTTTAATTTCTAATTTGAATTTAATAAAGAAAGAGTTTATTACAAATTGAGAAAGAGTTTATTACAAATTGTCGAAAGATTCGATTCGTTAGAATCCGATCCAAGAACAGGGATTTTTAGTAAAAATAGAATTCTCGGGAGATATAGAAAGATGCAAAACTCTATATTTATATTTTTTCTATATTTGAATTATATAAACATACGCAATAGAGCAAGATAAAATTCGTTTTTCGACAATTCCATTTTATGTCACAAAGTCAAAGCCCATTATGCGGGCTTTGACTTTGATTCTGATAAACTAACTAACTGCCTTTTCACTACAAAGAAAATAATTTAACTTAAGACTCTACTTGATTGAATTTTGATTCAAAGGAAAAAAACCGTGGAACTGAAATAACTCACTCAGAACACCCTTTAAAGGATTACGTGGTACGATTGGATCGAATAAACCCTTATGGAATAAATATTCAGCCTCCTGTGAACCTTCAGGTACTGTTATATTCAATGTTTGCTCAATTACTCTTTTACCCGCAAATGCAATATAGGCATTGGGTTCAGCAATAATGATATCCCCCAACATACCAAAACTCGCGGTCACTCCACCAGTAGTAGGAGATGTAAGAATTGATACATAAAATAACTTTTTATTTGATTGATAATCATATAAAGCAGAAGATATTTTAGCCATTTGCATCAAGCTCAAACTTCCTTCTTGCATGCGTGCTCCTCCGGAAGCACACACTAGAATAAGAGGCAAAAAATTATTGGTAGCATATTCGATCAAACGGGTGATTTTCTCGCCTACTGCGGATCCCATACTACCCCCCATAAACTGAAAATCCATAACCCCGATTGCTATAGGAATACCGTTTAGTTGACCCGTACCTGTTTGAATAGCCTCAGTTAATCCTGTCTCTCTTTGATAAGAATCAAGACGATCTTTATAGGGCTCTTCGTCATACTCAAACGGATCAGAATCAATACCATCTTCGTCATACTCAAACGGATAAGAATCAATACCATCTTCGTCATACTGAAATGGATCAGAATCAATACCATCTTTATCTTTGTCAAACTGAAATGGATCATAATCAATACCATCTTTATCTTTATCTTTGTCAAACTGAACTTTATCTTTGTCATACTGAACTTTATCTTTGTCAAACTGAACTTTATCTTTGTCATACTGAACTTTATCTTCGTCATACTGAACTTTATCTTCGTCATACTGAAATGGATCAGAATCAATACCATCCATATAAGGCTCTTCTTGGTCAGACTGAAATGGATCATAATCAATACCATCTTCGTCAGAACCATCTTCGTCAGCTTCGTCAGAACCATCTTCGTCAGCTTCGTCAGAACCATCTTCGTCAGCTTCGTCAGAACCATCTTCGTCAGACTGAAATGGATCATAATCAATACCATCTTCGTCAGACTGAAATGGATCATAATCAATACCATCTTCGTCATACTGAAATTCAATGGGATCCAGAGAGATCATGTCTTCATCCATAGGATCCCAAGTACCTGGATCAATCGAAAGTTCGATTCTATCTGAACTACTCATTTTCAAATGATATCCACAGTATTCACAAATATTCATTTTTGGCTTAAGAAATTTCTTATAATTTAATCCATAACAATCTTCATTTTCGCATAGAACCCACAAATGCTTGAAATCTTTAGGCCTTTCTAAATCATTACCATTTGCGCAACTTTCTTTTAGAGTTAAATCATTACCATTTGCGCAACTTTCTTTTAGAGTTAAATCATTACCATTTGCGCAACTTTCTTTTAGAGTTAAATCATTACCATTTGCGCAACTTTCTTTTAGAGTTAAACCATTGTCTTCACTACTATTTCCACCTTCAACACAAATGTAACCACAAATGCAATTATAAATATAACTATCATTGTAATTGTCACTACCACTTAAAATGGAACTATCAATACAGGTTTGAGAACGAAGATAAGAGTTAATACAACTCTTAATGTGATTATTCCAACTATAGTTAGTATCATACAAGTTAAAATCATAGTGGGGATCGTCATTGTCAATCTCAAAAATTTGATTTTCACTATTAAAATATAGAGAATAATTATCCTGATTACTATCATTATCCTGATTACTATCCCTAATTAAAACCCTAATTCGGGTGTCATCAGAAATGAAATTCCGAATGTCTTTGACGCCAACTAAATGATCAACCTTACTGTAATAACTAGAGCTGTCACTACAACCATGAATGTTTTTATCCATATCATTTCTAACCGGGTCTTCGTTTACACTAGTATTTTCAATAGGACCAAGGCTATCCATTGATTTACTTAGCCCACATCTGTATTCTAATTCCCCCTTAGACAAGATCAAATTGAACCATAATTTTTCCATAGAGTTTTCTTGCCTCTATTTAGATGTAAAGTATAATAGATGAATAGTCATTTGATGAAAAAAAAAAAATCATTTATTTCCTATCGGAATACGCATAATGGATACAATCATTAAACTAATAATGAGTGAATATTGAAGTAAAGGATTCTCGTTTGTGAGAACCTGGAGTATCAGTTCATTATATATGATATATGATACTTTACTTTTTTCTTTTCAATTATAAATATAAATTTTCAATTAGAAATAGCGATTTCCCTATGTTGTGTAAAATTCGCACTGAAAAAATTGAAAAAAGAAATTTTTCTCCTATCAAGAACCTTTTTCGTAAAATATCGTCTACTAATACAATAAAATCTCGTCTACTAATACAATAAGTTTCTATTCCAACACGGAACGAATAGGATAGAAAAGAATACACCAATCTTTAGGATCGGCTCAATCCTTTTAGTAAAAGATTGGGCCGAGTTTAATTGCAATTCAACAAACCAACAGTAATTACTGGATTACAAAGTATCCATTGCTTCGAATTCAAATTTTATTTATCTAAAGTATCCATTGCTTCGAATTCAAATTTGATCTCCTTCCATACTTCACAAGCAGCAGCTAGTTCCATACTCCATTTGCCAGCCTCGCGGATAATTTCATTACCCTGGCGGGCAAGGTCACGTCCCTCATTACGAGCTTTTACACATGCTTCTAAAGCTACTCGATTAGCTACGGCACCCGGTGCATTTCCCCAAGGGTGTCCTAAAGTTCCTCCACCGAATTGTAGTACGGAATCATCTCCAAAGATCTCGGTCAAAGCAGGCATATGCCAAACGTGAATACCCCCCGAAGCTACGGGCAGAACACCTGGTATAGAAACCCAATCTTGAGTGAAATAAATACCACGGCTTCGATCTTTTTCAATAAAATCATCACGTAGTAAATCAACAAAGCCCAAAGTTATGTCCCTTTCTCCTTCAAGTTTACCTACTACTGTACCAGCGTGAATATGATCTCCACCAGACAGACGTAAAGCTTTAGCTAGTACACGAAAGTGCATACCATGATTCTTCTGTCTATCAATAACTGCGTGCATTGCGCGATGGATGTGAAGAAGTAGACCATTATCTCGGCAATAATGAGCCAAGCTAGTATTTGCAGTGAACCCACCTGTTAAGTAGTCATGCATTACGATGGGAGCTCCCAATTCTCTGGCAAATATGGCCCTTTTAATCATTTCTTCACATGTACCCGCAGTAGCATTCAAGTAATGCCCTTTGATTTCACCTGTTTCAGCCTGTGCTTTAAAAATTGCTTCGGCACAAAATAAGAAACGGTCTCTCCAACGCATAAATGGTTGGGAGTTCACATTCTCATCATCTTTGGTAAAATCAAGTCCACCACGTAGACATTCATAAACTGCTCTACCGTAGTTCTTAGCGGATAACCCCAATTTAGGTTTAATAGTACATCCTAATAGGGGGCGACCGTACTTGTTCAATTTATCTCTTTCAACCTGGATGCCATGAGGCGGGCCTTGGAAAGTTTTAGTATAAGAAGGAGGGATTCGCAGATCCTCTAGACGTAGAGCGCGCAGGGCTTTGAACCCAAATACATTACCCACAATGGAAGTAAACATGTTAGTAACAGAACCTTCTTCAAAAAGGTCTAAGGGGTAAGCTACATAACATATATATTGATTTTCTTCTCCAGCAACGGGCTCAATGTGGTAGCATCGCCCTTTGTAACGATCAAGGCTGGTAAGCCCATCGGTCCACACGGTTGTCCATGTACCAGTAGAAGATTCAGCAGCTACTGCTGCCCCTGCTTCCTCGGGCGGAACTCCGGGTTGAGGAGTTACTCGGAAGGCTGCCAAGATATCAGTATCTTTGACTTCATATTCAGGAGTATAATAAGTCAATTTATACTCTTTAACACCAGCTTTGAATCCAACACTTGCTTTAGTCTCTGTTTGTGGTGACATAAGCCCCTCCCTACAACTCATGAATTGAAAATTTTCGCAACAACAAGGTCTGCTCGGCATAAATTAGGAGTTAATGAAACCTTTTCGAAGAAATCTTTCAAAAAATTATCAACTAATCCGAAAGGTTCCTTATTAGACCATGGTATTTGATTCGCCAAATACATCATTATTCTATATTCTTTCATATTCTATATTCTTTCATATGTATGGCGCAACCCAATCCGTGTTTTTCAAGTTTAGAATTCCTTACTTTTTTTTTGAATCGAAATGAAAATGAAATAAATGAAATAGAAATATTATAAATATATAATTATAATTATAATTAGAATTATAAATATAAAATATATATATAAAATATATAAATTAAATATAAAATATATAAATTCAATAATAAGTCAATAGTCAATAATAAGATAATACTATAATAATATAAATTCAATAATAAGTCAATAGTCAATAATAATCAATAATAATCAATAATAAGATAATAAGATAATAAGAAATAATATAAAATAAGAAATAATATAAATTCAATAATAAGAAATAAGAAAGAATAAGAAATTCACTCTTGACAGTAATATATGTTGTATATGTAAATCCTAGATGTGAAAATATGCGTAATTCGTTTATGAAATGAAAAAAAAGGAATATAGATGGAAAAAGGGGGGATAGGTTGGACGTAAAAAAAAATCGATATGCTAAAATAAAATACGAAATGAAATAAGGGCTAATGAGATAGAAATAAGGAATCGTAAATAGAGTTCGGGTTCGAATTCCATAGATAATATGGATGGTATTGCCTATAATGATAGACAAATGAAAGACAATGATAGACAAATGAAAGACTCTCTCAAAATTGTTATTTATTTATCCACTTGATATTTTGCAAATAGGTTGGTTGAACTTAAAAATTCCTTCATTGAATAAGGAAACAATCCAATTGAATTGCATTCAATTGGATGGTACCAACGAAATCGAGTGCTAATCCCCATTTCTTATTGAATTAACCGATCAACTTGCTGTCGAAGATTTTTTTTATTAGAAAATTTTCGAAAAAAAAAATTGACATATTTCACTTTATTTTATTATGAGAATAAATCCTACTACTTCTGTTCCTGGAGTTTCCACGCTTGAAAAAGAAAATCTGGGACGTATTTCTCAAATCATCGGTCCAGTACTGGATGTAGCCTTTCCCCCGGGCAAGATGCCTAATATTTACAACGCTTTGGTAGTTAAGGGTCGAGATACCATCGGTCAACAAATTAATGTAACTTGTGAGGTACAGCAATTATTAGGAAACAATCGAGTTAGAGCTGTAGCTATGAGCGCTACAGATGGTCTAATGAGAGGAATGGAAGTGATTAACACGGGAGCTCCTCTAAGTGTTCCAGTCGGCGGAGCGACCCTAGGACGAATTTTTAACGTGCTTGGGGAGCCCGTTGATAATTTAGGTCCTGTAGATACTCGCACAACATCCCCTATTCATAAACCTGCGCCCGCTTTCATACAATTAGATACAAAATTATCTATTTTTGAAACAGGAATTAAAGTAGTCGATCTTTTAGCTCCTTATCGTCGTGGAGGAAAAATCGGACTATTTGGGGGAGCTGGGGTAGGTAAAACAGTACTCATTATGGAATTGATCAACAACATTGCCAAAGCTCATGGGGGTGTATCCGTATTTGGCGGAGTAGGTGAACGTACTCGTGAAGGAAATGATCTTTACATGGAAATGAAAGAATCTGGAGTAATTAATGAACAAAATCTTGCGGAATCAAAAGTGGCTTTAGTCTACGGTCAGATGAATGAACCGCCAGGAGCTCGTATGAGAGTTGGGTTGACTGCCCTAACTATGGCGGAATATTTCCGAGATGTTAATAAACAAAACGTACTTCTATTTATAGACAATATCTTCCGTTTTGTCCAAGCGGGATCCGAAGTATCTGCCTTATTGGGTAGAATGCCTTCCGCTGTGGGTTATCAACCCACCCTTAGTACCGAAATGGGTTCTTTACAAGAAAGAATTACTTCTACCAAGGAGGGATCCATAACTTCTATTCAAGCAGTTTATGTACCCGCGGATGATTTGACCGACCCTGCCCCTGCCACAACATTTGCGCATTTAGATGCTACTACCGTACTATCAAGAGGATTAGCTGCCAAAGGTATCTATCCAGCGGTAGATCCTTTAGACTCAACGTCAACTATGCTCCAACCTCGAATCGTTGGAAAGGAACATTATGAAACTGCGCAAAGGGTTAAGCAAACCTTACAACGTTACAAAGAACTTCAGGACATTATAGCTATCCTGGGGTTGGACGAAGTGTCCGAAGAGGATCGCTTAACCGTAGCAAGAGCGCGAAAAATTGAGCGTTTCTTATCACAACCCTTTTTCGTAGCGGAAGTATTTACTGGTTCCCCGGGGAAATATGTTGGCCTAGCAGAAACAATTAGAGGATTTCAATTGATCCTTTCCGGAGAATTAGACGGTCTTCCTGAACAGGCCTTTTATTTGGTAGGTAACATCGATGAAGCTACTGCGAAGGCTACGAACTTAGAAATGGAGAGCAAATTGAATAAATGACCTTAAATCTTTGCGTACTCACCCATAATCGAATTGTTTGGGATTCAGAAGTGAAAGAAATCATTTTATCTACTAATAGCGGACAAATTGGCGTATTACCAAATCACGCGCCTATTGCCACAGTTGTAGATATAGGTATTTTGAGAATACGCCTTAACGACCAATGGTTAACGATGGCTCTGATGGGTGGTTTTGCTAGAATAGTCAATAATGAAATCACTATTTTTGGAAAGGATGCGGAAAAGGGTAGTGACATTGATCCACAAGAAGCTCAGCAAGCTCTTGAAATAGCGGAAGCTAACTTGAGGAAAGCTGAAGGCAAGAGGCAAACAATTGAGGCAAATCTAGCTCTCAGATGGGCTAGGACACGAGTAAAGGCTATCAACGCGATTTCGTAACTAGTTGGTTAATCGAAAGAATTTCCGTATAAACAGAACTTTCGTTTCTACATCCCATTTTTATTCTGCTGATTAAATAGAATCAAATACAATCAAAAGTGAAATAGTGAAATTTGATCTAACGAAAAATTTGAAAATTGAAAACGGAAATAGAATAGGATGAAAAAGATAGAAAATCAATAAAAGAAGGTGGGTAGAAAAACTTATTAGACACCGGGATCAATGGTATCTAATAAGTTCTACCTACTATTGGATTTGAACCAATGACTCCCGCCGTATGAAAGCAATACTCTAACCACTGAGTTAAGTAGGTCATTTATTATCATAAGGAATCATAAAGAGAAAGAAAAGGGACCTATCACATCGATGGATTATAAATCCGATATTACTTCTAAGCAATACCAATCAAACCGACCAAAAAGGTATGATTATGATGTTGGATCATGTAATATTCATCTTGACAAGAAATTATCTAAATAATATGATAAAATATGTATCACAAACACAAGGGCTATAGCTCAGTTAGGTAGAGCACCTCGTTTACACGCGCGCCAATGTTTTTCAGGGGAGTCTATCATGCAATCAAAAAAAATTGATCCTTTTGAGAAATCGATGTCTTACTCCATTACTTTGAAGGAACAAAACAAGAGAACAATAGCCTGACAAATGGTTTGGTTCGATTCGGGTGCCGTTTAGGCAGGAGCAGGATCCGAATCGAACCTATCATTGATTTGAGATATTGATAGGGCGAATACCCAGTCTATTCAATGCTAGGCATAATGAGTATAAGGACCTCAAAAATTCTCTTTTCGTCCTATGAATCTTAAGGTGTATGAAGTTTCATCTTTGATTTTTTAATCAGGATGATAGAGACTTCATTTAACTTAGGTTGATCTAGGCCAGAAGCAGACCTACGTCAAGATAAACTTTCCCTTCTTTGAAACACTTTGGTAGTGCTCCTGTATCAGTAATGAATCAGAGCACATGGAACCATCTTCCTTTTTTTTCTAAGAGAAAAAATATATATATGGTAGACTAACTGATATTTCTATCAGTTAATGAAAGAGCCCAATGCAAAAAAATGCATGTTGGGTCTTTGAAATAGGTCGAATCATTTTGATAATAATCAGTTCGATCTGTTTTACCGAGAAGGTCTACGGTTCGAGTCCGTATAGCCCTATATTTTATATTTTTATTTTATATTTTATTAATTTTTATATTTTATTAATTTTTATATTTTATTAATTTTTATATTTTATTAATTTAAAATATTTATTAAATTAATAAAAAAATATTTATTAAATTAATAAAAATGAAATGAAAATAATATTCTTAAAACTAAAGCAAACTAAAACAATAAAGAATATCCAAATACAAATAAAAAAAGTTGTATAGTTTTTTTCCTAATTATTGTATTCTTTGTTGATTGGAACTGGTCGCTTCCAGTTGCTTGGTTAAAATCATTCCCATAAGCTCGCTCACAGGGAGATCGCTCAGAAACTGAAAACAAAAGCGCATTTCAACAGAATCTCATAAATATATATAATATATATTAAATATATATATATAGATAATATCTATAAAAAGATATAATATCTATAAAATATAGATAGAAAATAAAAAATGTATTCTATATATAACTATATATAAATTTATTATATATTCTATATATAACTATATAATATACTATATAATATATATATAAATTTATTCTATATTCTATATATATTCTATATATATAATAGATAATAAGATAATAGAAAAGAGAAAAGGTTTTTTTTTTTTTATTTTATTTCTAATACATATTAGATATTAGTTATATATTAGAATTCCTTTTATTTAGAAAAATACGAAATGAAGTGAAAACAAAAAAGTTTTACTTGTTTTGGATTTGTATAGTATTCTACTATACTATATAGTAATAGTATAAATATCTATGTAATAGTATAAATGTAATAGTATAAATATCTATTTATACTATTACTATACAAATTAGTACTATATCGAATACAAATTAGTACTATATCGAAATTAAATCGAAATAAGTGAAATGTAAATAGGATTAATTCCAATCAATAAATCTTAAAACGCAACAGCAAACAAACGAAACTAGACGATTCGATCAAACTGAATTGTTGGTTTGACTAAACAAACAGTTGTGGATGACTTGACAATGAATTCCAGGTCGAATCGACTAATCCGGTCTATTTTTCACATTCATAGGAGTTCGTCTATGTTTCTGCTTTACGAATATGATATTTTCTGGGCATTTCTAATAATATCAAGTGCTATTCCTATTTTGGCATTTCTAATTTCTGGAGTTTTAGCCCCGATTAGAAAGGGTCCAGAAAAACTTTCTAGTTATGAATCGGGTATAGAACCAATGGGCGATGCTTGGTTACAATTTCGAATCCGTTATTATATGTTTGCTCTAGTTTTTGTTGTTTTTGATGTTGAAACGGTTTTTCTTTATCCATGGGCAATGAGTTTCGATGTATTGGGGGTACCCGTATTCATAGAAGCTTTAATTTTCGTGCTTATCCTAATTGTTGGTTCAGTTTATGCATGGCGAAAAGGAGCATTGGAATGGTCTTAGTTCCTGAATATTCAGATAATAAAAAGAAAGAAAAAAGTAAAAATAATAATAACATTGAGTATGAATTCCATTGAATTTCCCTTACTTGATCGAACAACCCAAAACTCAGTTATTTCAACTACATTAAATGATCTTTCAAATTGGTCAAGACTCTCCAGTTTATGGCCGCTTCTTTATGGTACCAGTTGTTGCTTCATTGAATTTGCTTCATTAATAGGCTCACGATTCGACTTTGATCGTTATGGGCTGGTCCCAAGATCGAGTCCTAGACAAGCGGACCTAATTTTAACAGCTGGAACAGTAACAATGAAAATGGCTCCCTCTTTAGTGAGATTATATGAACAAATGCCCGAACCTAAATATGTTATTGCTATGGGCGCGTGTACAATTACAGGAGGGATGTTCAGTACTGATTCTTATAGTACTGTTCGGGGAGTCGATAAGCTAATTCCTGTGGATGTCTATTTGCCGGGCTGTCCCCCTAAACCCGAGGCAGTTATAGATGCTATAACAAAACTTCGTAAGAAAATATCTCGCGAAATCTATGAAGATCGAATTAGATCTCAACAGGGGGATCGGTGTTTTACTACCAATCACAAGTTTTGTCTTGTACGCAGTACTCATACTGGAAATTATAATCAAGGATTACTCTATCAACCACCATCTACTTCAGAGATTCCTCCTGAAACATTTTTCAACTACAAAAGTTCAATATCTTCCCACGAATTAGTGAATTAGGTAGGATTCAGAAACAGAATAACAAACAACGAATTAATCTTCATAAATTCGATTTCATCGTAAATGTGAAATACTTATCTTATACAAATTACAAATAAAAAAGAAAAGTGCGGGAGAGATAAAAAAGATGCAGGGCCGTTTGTCTGTTTGGCTAGTCAAACACGGGCTAGTTCATAGATCTTTGGGCTTCGATTACCAAGGAATAGAGACTTTACAAATAAAGCCCGAGGATTGGCATTCCATTGCTGTTATTTTATATGTATATGGTTACAATTATCTACGTTCCCAATGTGCTTATGATGTAGCACCAGGCGGACTGTTAGCCAGTGTGTATCATCTTACGAGAATAGAGTATGGTGTAGATCAACCGGAAGAAGTATGTATAAAAGTATTTGCTCCAAGGAGTAACCCTAGAATTCCGTCTGTTTTCTGGGTTTGGAAAAGTGCGGATTTTCAAGAACGAGAATCTTATGACATGTTGGGAATCTCTTATGAGAATCATCCACGACTGAAACGTATCTTAATGCCCGAAAGTTGGATAGGGTGGCCTTTACGTAAGGATTACATTGCCCCCAATTTTTATGAAATACAAGACGCTCATTGAATGATAAGAAACTAATTACAACTTCAAATATTCAAGGAATATTTGTACATTCTCTTCTAGCTCAAACGGAGGAATTGAGGTTTCATTCGTATTCTTATGGATAGGCTAATAAATAAAAAGAAATAAAAGACAATACATCATTGAAATTCTCGATTTTTGAAGATACCTTTTTATTTTATTTCGGACGAGCCGAGACAATAGGATGAACAACAAGGGTTCTATACCGTGAACTTTGTATCGCGCACATCACTTAGATGAACTCTAGAGAGTCACATAGAAAGGAATGAAGAAATGGAATATGAAAGAGAATACAAATAAATAAATGAAAGGGAATCGGATTCTATTTGTACTGTAGCTGAGATGAGTCTTGGTTATTTCTATCCTTGAACTCCTCTAGACCAGACTTTTGGTTGGGCCTTTCAACCAACTATTTTAATCTTTTTTTTTAATTAAATATGTATGAAGTATTAACATTCTTTTTGAATGTGAGGAGCCACAGCGTGAACAAATAAAAAAGAAGAGGAAAGATAATGAAATTTTTTTCTTTTACTACATTATTTATTTTTTTTACTACATTATAATTATAATAGACTCTTTGCTCATCTAAAAAATAGAAAAAAAAAAAAAAAATAAATAAAGAGAGGGTTTACTTCCAGATAGCTAGCTAGATAAGTATGTATTATGTCGATCTATATCAATTAATTTGTAGAGTAGATACTCATACAAATTAATCATACGCCGAGAACCAGATTTGAACTGGTGACACGAGGATTTTCAGTCCTCTGCTCTACCAACTGAGCTATCCCGACCATTACCGACGCATTATCCTCATAATACTAGATGACTTGGGTCTATGTCACTTAAAAATGAAAACAAAAAAAAAAAACGAAAAAGTATTAAATTAAAAGGGGAATTTCTTGGATCTTTAAAAGGAAGACTTTGTAAATTTCAGTATGAGTAATGATATGGATTATGAATCATTCAAATAGGTATTCCTTGCTCAAGGGTGTTGATTTGTACGTATATCATATATATATCACAATATATCATATCACAAGACTTGTGATAAGAGAACAAAATTCTGCTAGGATACGCTTGTAAAATGGAAAAGAATAGGATGAATGAGAAACATAAGGAACTTTGAACCACTAACAAAAAGGGTAGGATAAAATAAATAGATAGCAAACGGGCTTTTTGGGGTTGGGGATAGAGGGACTTGAACCCTCACGATTTTTAAAGTCGACGGATTTTCCTCTTACTATAAATTTCATTGTTGTCGGTATTGATATTGACATGTAGAACGGGACTCTATCTTTATTCTCGTCCGATTAATCAGTTTTTCAAAAGATTTATCAGACTATGGAGTGAATGATTTGATTAATGAATATTCTATTCGATTCTTTCTTCAACTTGGAATCGATTCACAACAATTCTTTTTATTTTTCATATAAATTGATTTTGCATATAAATAAAAAAAATACGGGTTCGAGTCGTCTTTTTTGGTTTTTCATTAGTATACCTATTTATTTTATATTTTATATAGGTATATCTTGCATCCTTTCTGGAGTTTCGATATAAGGATTCCTTTACCAACAGTCAACCCCATTTGTTAGAATAGCTTCCATTGAGTCTCTGCACCTATCCCTTTTTTATTATTCTCGCTTGTTGAACCTTTGTTTATTTTCGTAAAATAATAGGATTTGGCTCAGGATTGCCCATTTTTCATTCCGGGGTTTCTCTGAATTTGAAAGTTATCACTTAGTAGGTTTCCATACCAAGGCTCAATCCAATCCAATTAAGTCCGTAGCGTCTACCAATTTCGCCATATCCCCTTTGTGTCTTGAGATTAGGATCTCATTAGGATGCACTTCCTTCCCCCTTTCTCCTTCCCTTCCTTTCCCCTTTCTTTCATTTATTTATTTTCTTTCTTTTTATGCGAAAACCGTTGAATTTAGTATTGAATTTAGTAGATATAGATACTGATTCTTATATCGAAGGGTCTTTACCTATTTTATTTCTTGTTTGTTTATCTTCTTTCGTCTCTATCGGAGACCCGTATTTATTTGGTCCAATCAGAAAATATTTTATCATTTCTGTATTCGCAATTCAATATAGATGGATATTCCATAACATATATATGCCCCCCTTACTCTCAGTTTTCTCAGGCAATTTACTCGAACGGTCGATTTTTTTTTTTTTTTTCGTCTTAGCTTCCGCCTTTATGAATGAAAACAAAAGAAAGGAGTCTCTCATCTCTCATTATGATCTGGATTTCATTTCTATGGGTTGCATCTTTTCTTTTTTCTTTAATTTTATTTTTATTCTTATTCTTTTATTAGACTATCCTATATAACCATAATAAGATAACTAAAAAAATAAAAATAAAAATGAAAATTGAATTTATTCATTATTAAAATTTATTCATTTTAAAATTTATTCATTATTAATTATTTATTTTCTAGTATAATAGCATAATAGCTAGAACTAATTATTCCATTCATTTCTATTTCGACTTCGAAGATAATTCGAATTAGTTAGTCTAAAAAACAAAGTTTCATTCTAATTATTTAGACTTATAACGTATCATTTATATAATGATAATATATATATAAATTATATATAAATATAAATTATATATAAATGCATAAAAATATTTTCACTATAATTATCTAATTATTAGACTCTATTTATAATTCTAAACTAAATATAAATAAATTAAATCTATATTAAATCTATATTAAATATAAATAAATTAAATCTATATTAAATCTATCTATCTATATTAAAATTAAATCTATCTATTAAATTAAATCTATATCTATATCTATATAAAAAAAAAAAATTATATATAATTTAAATGTAAAATATACTAAAAATATACTAAAAAATACTAAAAATATAAAATAAAAAATATAGTAATATTATACTTAGTATACTAATATTATACTAATATATATATAATACTAAATTATATATATAATACTAAATAGAATATAATACTAAATAGAATAGAATACTAAATAGAATAGACTAATAGAATAAAGATAACATATAATAAAATAAATATAAAATAAAAATATATAATATAGAGATAAATAATAAATATATAGAGATAAATAATAAATAATTATAAAAATTATAAATATATTTATAATTTATTTTTATAATTTTTATAATTATAATAAAATTAGAATTAAATTATAATAATATTATTATAATTTAATATTATTAAATATAATGTTATTAAATATTAATATGATTAAATTAAAATATCATTTTTAATATGATTAAAATATAATCAAATAGAATGATTAAAATATAATCAAATAGAATTATATTATTCTATTCTTAATTATTATATTCTATCAATATTAGATTGAATATTAGATTGAATCTACCATTATTATATATTATTATATATTATTATATATCATTATATTAAATATGATTATATTAAATATGGCATAAATTATGTATGGCATAAATATGGCATTTAAAATTTAAAATTCTAGTTTTTCTAAATTCTAGTCTATAATTCATATTAATAATTCATAGTAATTATGAATAACTAATAGATAGTTAATAGATAAGATCGTAATAGTTTGCTGAATTCCTATGGATACAAAATTTCTATTATTTGAGCCCGCTTAGCTCAGAGGTTAGAGCATCGCATTTGTAATGCGATGGTCATCGGTTCGATTCCGATAGCCGGCTTTCTCTATTTGTTTGCTTTTTTACTTTTTTACATGATTGATAATGTTTTTTTGAAATCAAAGAACATTGAAAAAGCTTTTTCCCCTTTTCTTTCCAAAGGTCAACGATCCGTTTATTATGTCGTAGAAACTTTCAATTAGGAATAAAATTGGAGGAGTTAGATCTTTGCAGAATAAATCAAGAAAAAAAAAAAGGAAACTTTTTTTGGTTTAATTTTTAGATTTTAATTTTTATATTTTATATTTAATATATATTTTATATTTAATATATTTATATATTATATTTATATATTATATATATTTTATTTTAATTTCTATTTTTTGTATACATTATATACAATATACATTATATACAATACAAAAAAGTATGGATATTGATCCAATTCATCTCATTAATATTTGTAGTACAATCCTTCAGTCGATTTCGCTTCATTTAGTTCAGTTTTAATTTAGGTTTATGAAATTTCAATAAAATTCAAATTAATAAGGAGTCTTTATGTCGCGTTACCGAGGGCCTCGTTTCAAAAAAATACGCCGTCTGGGGGCTTTACCGGGACTAACTAGTAAAAGTCCTAGAGCCGGAAGCGATCTTAGAAACCGATCGCGCTCCGGTAAAAAATCTCAATATCGTATTCGTTTAGAAGAAAAACAAAAATTGCGTTTTCATTATGGCCTTACAGAACGACAATTACTTAAATACGTTCGTATTGCCAGAAAAGCAAAAGGGTCAACAGGTCAGGTTTTACTACAATTACTTGAAATGCGTTTGGATAACATCCTTTTTCGATTAGGTATGGCTTCAACTATTCCTCAAGCCCGCCAATTAGTTAACCATAGACATATTTTAGTTAATGGTCGTACAGTAGATATACCAAGTTATCGCTGCAAACCCCGAGATATTATTTCAGCGAGGGATGAACAAAAATCTAGAACTCTGATTCAAAATTATCTTGATTCATCCACCCATGAGGAATTACCAAAGCATTTGACCCTTCACACATTACAATATAAAGGATTAGTCAATCAAATAATAGATAGGAAATGGGTCGGTTTGAAAATAAATGAATTGCTTGTCGTAGAATATTATTCTCGTCAGACTTAAACCTAACTAAAATAACAAAACAAGGGTTCTGCTCCCTTTTCACCTGAGTTAAGGTTAAGTAAAGGAAGACAGGGTAAGGGATTTGATTCGGAAATTTTATTTTTCTCCTATTCATGTATGATAGATCCGTAGGTAGATTTTCATCCCCTGTACGCTATTTTACGTATTCCGTATTAAAAAGAAATTGGGAATAGAGAATCTATATCAAAGAAGGGTCTAACTCTTTAGTATCTGTTCTTATTTGATTTGATACATTGTAGTCAGTTACATTGGCGAATTAGGTGAAGGTGCGGAAAGAGAGGGATTCGAACCCTCGGTAAACAAAAGTCTACATAGCAGTTCCAATGCTACGCCTTGAACCACTCGGCCATCTCTCCTACATAATTATTATGGCCGATAACCCGAGCGAATAGCGAGTTATTCATATTAGATTGTTCGAGAGGTACGAACAATATCAATTCTAACTAGAAAACTAGCTATAAAAATAGAAAACTTTTCATCACTTTTTTCAGCACTTTTTCTTTAGCCTCCCGACTCGAAGAAATTTTTTTGTGAGGGGGCTGTTAAAAATAAATAATATAATACGATAAACATATACCATATATATCTATTCATGTTTGCGAAAAAGGCACTCCCATCTTTTTTCTGATATTTCTACCGGACTGGATTAAATCAATGAATTGAAACGAATCAAATCAATCGATTGGTTTTTTTTTTTTAGACTATGCTTAATGGATATTTTTAGTTCATAATTCTCTTTAGACTCTAATTCCCCATTTCTATAAGAATTCTAAAATTCTTTTCCAGTTTTAGATCTCTCAACAACAACCTCTTACTCTGTAAATCTATTACAAATTCATAAATCCTCTAAGGGATTTTTATATTTGATTATATGTTGTATACCTGCTATGCACAAAACACAAAAAAGGGCAGTTATTTTATTTTCATCATAGAACGATTATTCGATTATTTTTCCTCTTTTTATCATAATTTAATCAAAACTTCTCTAATTTTGCTAATCTATCCTAATCCGTAGGATAAATTTTTTGATTCTTCAACTTCGATGAAATCGTAATAATTCTTTTTTCTTTTTATATTTTATTCTTATACTAATAAATTCTTATACTAATAAATTTGGATGAAATAAAATAGGATTCAAATATTTCTTTTTTTTTTTTTTTCTTGATTCCTGCCAAAAAAATTGAAGTAAAGTAGAGGGCTATATCTTTTTTTTTTTTTTTTTTATGGAATGGGTCTGCTTTTAT
This sequence comes from Durio zibethinus, assembly GCF_047325235.1. NCBI lineage: Eukaryota > Viridiplantae > Streptophyta > Magnoliopsida > Malvales > Malvaceae > Durio > Durio zibethinus. The sequence goes on along the minus strand of NC_036829.1, from coordinate 48,600 downwards.
GTTATTTCGTACTGTACGCTTCCTTTGTTTGTGAGATCCTTTTTTTTTCTCACGAAGGGGTAATGAAAAGAGTTATAGAATGGATTGCTACCTATGCCTAGATCGCGGATAAATGGAAATTTTATTGATAAGACCTTTTCAATCGTAGCCAATATCTTATTACGAATAATTCCGACAACTTCAGGAGAAAAAGAGGCATTTACTTATTACAGAGATGGTGCGATTTGATTATTATTATATAATTATAATTATTTTATATATTTTAATTATTTTATATATATTTTTTTTTTTATTTTTATTTTACCGCTCTTAGTCTTAGGAAAAAGACACATGATTCGGAATAGAAAAAAAAAAAAAAAGACTATTGAAAAAAAAAAAAGAAATCTACGCTTGTTGAAGGTGAAGTTTATAAATAAAGCAATTCCTTCTGTCGTGTATCCCCGATTAATGCAACCTCAGATGCTTCAATTGTTGATTCGAGTATTGAGCGAAAGGTTACACCTATGGGTCTGTATTGTGGGTCAACCCTACTACACTAGTACCAATAGGCGGCATAGAGGAAGAAGCACTACATCTAGGAATCAACAACACGAAAACTTTGTTATTGTTATAAAGGATTCCCTTTCCTTATCGGGATCGGAACTAAGAGAAATGGTTGGGACAACAAACATCCATCTTGTTCGTACTTTGGATACCCATATAACCATCGAAGATTGTTGAAGTGACTAATTCCTGGAAATTAAGGAGCGTTGAGAACAAAGAAATTGTTGGAGTTTACTTTATTTATCTAGTACGAACACGCTTGATGGTAAGAAAAGATCTTTTGCAAGAGGGTTGGCTAGAGATTTCTTGTAAAAACATTAGCCCCGCTCAGTTCATAATGACAATATTTCGACCTTTTTTTTAATTCCATGGATTATTCTCATTATGCACATAAAGGAGGAGCCGTATGAGGTGAAAATCTCACGTACGGTTTTGGAACGGAGAATTCGTTGAATCGAATGACGACCGTAACGGATGTCGGCTCAATCCGAAGGAAATTATGCGGAAGCCTTACAGAATTATTATGAAGCTATGCGACTAGAAATTGATCCCTATGA
>NC_036829.1:22500-35000 GCF_047325235.1 Durio zibethinus | reverse complement strand
GAAATAAACGTTTCTCTTTCTCTATAAAGGAATAGAATATTAATTTATTCCTAGTAACAAGAAGATTGAATCGGAAATATCGACAGATTCTTGTGGAGTCCAAATAAATATGAAAAAAAAAAAGAAATCTACTGTTCCAATTTCATCTCTATCGAATTTTAATATCAGAATAGTGGATATAGTCACGATTCAATGGGTTAGATCCACTTACTTTTTCTTTTGTTGATTTCTAATCTTTACAATTCTTTACAATGGATTTGATTGGAATAATATAATGCAAAATAAAAATAAAAATATATATATATATTTGTCAATTCAAGAGACGACTTATCATTATTCATTATAATAAACAAATGTTCAACTTTCTTTTAGAATTACTCTACTCTAACTCATTAGAATAATAACTTATTAGATAATAACTTATTAGAGTTAAATTATACAGTTTCTAATTAAATTATTATACATATACAGTTGGTTTTTTATTACCAATAAAAACAACACCCCTATTCTTCGTTTAAATATGAATACTACTATTTCACTGGAGTTTTATGAAAAAAAAAGCCAAAAGCCCCTTATCGGATTTGAACCGATGACTTACGCCTTACCATGGCGTTACTCTACCACTGAGTTAAAAGGGCCGTTCGATTCAATTACTGAATGAATCGATAAGATCTATTTATATATATATATATAAGTTATATATATATATATAAGTTATATATATATAAGTATATGCAGTATATGCAGTAGACTCATAGTGGCTAGTAGCTCATTCAGGAATGAGAATTCTAATTTACTTAACGTGTAGAGGGTAAAATGGGTTTATTGATATTGGATTTGATAAATATCAATGCAATGAATTGTTTCAAGGCCGATCATAATTGGCTTATCAGAACAGAACGAAATTCATTTATTTGATTTGATTAATAGATGTACCTTAGCAATTCGACATGGATCCAATATATTTTATCGAAACATGTGATGAAGAGATTTGCTTTGTCCACCGAACCCAATTTTTAGAAAAAAAAAAAAACACACATAATTTTCGATAACTTCTTGCTCCCTCTTCCCAAAATTCCAGATTTACTTTTTGTTAATTTCCTGGCTTAGTGTGAGATAGAAATACGCCTGTCTCGTCTTAATCTTAATAATGAGTGAATCAATGAATGAAAGTGGAAGAAATGAAGAATGAAAGTGGAAGAAATGAAGTTTAACTCCCCTTTTTATGTTTATGTCAGACCAATCACTTCCCGAAAGGATCTTATACTTTGTATTATTAATATAATCTAGTTTCTTTTTATAATATCGATTTATATAATATAATAATATAATAGATTGAATTTATCTAATTTATTTCTATATCTAATTTATTTCTATATAGAATAGAGTGGCGATTCAAATGAATGATTTATGAGTATAAATCATGAATCAAAAATGGAAAATCATAAAAGATGGAAAAAGCTTTCGGATCTAGTCATATCATTCCATTATATTGACAATTTCAAAAAACTGTTCATACTATGAGCATAGTATGATGTCGGTCAGGCAAATATGCCCCCATCGTCTAGCGGTTCAGGACATCTCTCTTTCAAGGAGGCAGCGGGGATTCGACTTCCCCTGGGGGTAGGGTACTACGAAAGGAAGTTGATCATGGATTATCAATAAACCTATAATTGATTCTTCCTGGGTCGATGCCCGAGCGGTTAATGGGGACGGACTGTAAATTCGTTGGCAATATGTCTACGCTGGTTCAAATCCAGCTCGGCCCAATAATTCGCTGATCCGCCATAACATAAAATGCCCATTTTTTTGTATTTTGTTTTCCAGAAAAGCCAAACAAAAAAATTAGGGAAGAATAAAAAAAGTCCAATTTTCTGATATATCCATCCCTACCGCTATTTGTTTTTTATTTGTTCTATTTATTTGTTCCCATAAATTCTGACCTTGATAATGATCTAGATTCATATCAGGATCATTAAGTATAAAGTTTAATGAAAAGAAAGAGTAAAGTAAAGAAAAAAGACTCTTTTTTTTTTTTCATTTTAAAATTGATTATCGATCGATTTGGCAATAACGAAAGGATTACTAGTAACTAGTAATCCGCGTTGCTCTCACTAAAGCGCATACCCGTATGGATATCAATATATCACTCGCGCCTTTGTTTGTTACAACACGGCGATTCGAATCTAAAATTTAAATAGAAAATGGCTTGAATGAAATCATAAGAATATCTATGCTGTACACTTTTCTTTATTGCCCTGGGATTGTAGTTCAATTGGTCAGAGCACCGCCCTGTCAAGGCGGAAGCTGCGGGTTCGAGCCCCGTCAGTCCCGACGGATACAATAAAAAAAAAATACATCAATTGATCCCTCCATTTTCTGTGAAAGGGAATACAAATGAAAGAATTTCATTCCCAAGGATAGCCTTTTTTATTTATTTTTTCCTTTCCATTTTTTGTTGGGGTTTATTTGTAAACTATTTGTAAACGGTGAAAGTGGAAAAGCAGTCAGATGATACATCATCAGATGATTGTACAAGGAAGGCGGTAGATTATCGAAAAGAAAGAGTGGAAAAGAATATATAGAAATAAAGGAAAGGAATTCTTTTGATTGGGCCAGGAATCCAATTTTGTATTCGGTGTGGATAAAAGAGCTTCCTATGTTATACTATTCAATTCTCGACGGTGAATCGATTTGATAGCTTAGATATTGTTATTCATGATATTGATCCGATTCGATGTCATTGAAATGTAAGTCATCGCATTGAATTTACAAGCGACAAATTTATCATCTCTATGGGATTAAATCCCGAGTTATTGCGAAGTAAAAAAAACAATGAAATTATGGAAGTAAATATTCTCGCATTTATTGCTACAGCGCTGTTCATTCTAGTTCCTACCGCCTTTTTACTTATAATATACGTAAAAACTGTCAGTCAAAGTGATTAATTTGAATGAAACTTGACTTTTTATCAAGGATTTAAGAAAAAAAGGATTCCAATTTCACGTCTTAAATAAATTAAATAAAATGAATGGACTAGAATCAGCAGTATCCTATCAAACTCGATAGTATGGTAGAAAAAAAATATGAATCTTTCTACCATACTATCCATATCTATTATTGTAATGTATAAAGATACAAGCTTAATATAGATGAATCTACAATATGTATCTTCATACATGTCGATATCAATTAAATATATGTAATGAAATATATGTAATGTACATAGTATCTCAATTTTATTTCTTCGCTTGATCTATTTTATTTGTGTTGATTTCAATCAATCTGAAATAATTGAAAGGCAAGTCTTACGATTTTCTAATTCTTTCATTTCATGGAACCGATTTTTAATTTAACTTCTTTTCTTTGATCCATGATATGAAATGAGTCAATAAAGCATGGCATAAATAAAATTCCTAAAATAATAAATAAAACAGGGGGTAAGTGTGCAATATGTGACTACACTAAGGCAAGATCTTATTAAATAAAAGAACTACTTTTTTTCTCTTTGAACAGTAACAGTAAAGAGGGAAGGAAATAAAAACAAACAAATACAGAAAAAAAAAAGGGGGGGGGGTTCCTTGTCCCTCATTGTCCATATATAACTCTGGTAAGAGCTGGTTCATCAAAATAGAAAATTTAGGAAGAATTCTTTTTTTTTTTTAATAAATTGCCTATCATCCGTATCCCTTTTACTTTCGAAATACGAACATGGGAATTATTGAAATGTTTGTTTGATTTTGATTGAAAGGGTATTATTCATAGAATACATTACTCCACTAGAATCCAAGAATTTCGAAATGAAGACTAATAAAATAGTTAAAAAGGCTTTGCAAAACGATCTAGAAAACAATTGATACGGTTTGATTCCTCAACCCAATTAGAAGTACCCCTAGAGTCCACTTCTTCCCCATACTACGAGTGAAAGGGAAAATGTAAAGACTACCATTAAAGCAGCCCAAGCAAGACTTACTATATCCATGTGTATTATGTCCCCTAATTTCTATGAATATGAAACAAATAGGAAGGAATTTTTCCATTATTGTTCACTAATAATAGTGGAATTACCGGTGCAGAGTCAAAAGGAAAAGGGAATTCTGACACACCACCGTTGATGAAACACTTCAATAAATCCGCTTATAACAAGTTCTTATATGATTTCTAGTAAAATCGAGAACCATTAAGCACAAGCAAAATACGCAGTAACACTTTTGGAAGTATCAAAAGAATGTTACTCACATGTAGCAATAATAAGACTTCTTCTTTCTTTTGGTGTCCCTTATTAAGTAAAAGCCAATTATCCATCCAATCTAATATTGATTGGATGCCTGAACACTCAGAGACTTTCATCAGTCTGTATACAAAGTATCTTCCAACCCTTCTACAACCATTCATTAGTTAATTAAACACTCCCGTTATCCAATCTAATTCAAGACTCCGATAGTAGCCCCTCTATTAGTAGGGGAGGGGCTACCATATCAAGATTTACTCATTCCCTTCCACTACTCTAGTTTTTCCTTGAATCCTAGACGTAAGGATTTACAACACTTTAGAAAACAAAACCTCCGGAAGTTTATAATCAAGTTTATAATCAAGAAAGTATCAAGAGTCCTTTTCTTACACTTGTTTTTGCCGGAGAAAATTGGTCGAGTTATATCAGCAAAACAGAATATAGGATTTCGCGTTTTTTGTTGATCAGGCGACACCCGGATTTGAACTGGGGAATAAGGGATTTGCAGTCCCCCGCCTTACCGCTCGGCCATGTCGCCAAAAGGCTACAAACAAAAAAATGAGAGTATCCCCTTTTTATTTTTAGATTGGATCCATACCTTCAATTGGTTATAGTATCTCAAGACACACAATATCTAAAAACAAAAACTTTCCCTTTCTTTTTTCTTTTCTATTGAAAAAGAAAATGTGGATTCTCAGTTACAAAAGTAAAAATGCAGGACAAAAAAATTGGAACCATTAACTATTAACTATTGACGGCAAATTTATGGACGATTCTTCTTCACTTGTCTTTCTCTAATGGTATAAGAAAATAAAAATGGATACATAACTAATTAGTATTGATTTTTTTTTTTCAATTTTTCAATTCAATAAAAAAACTTTCTTAATTTCAATTATAAATTATATAATTATAAATTATATTATAATAATATAACAGCAATTATGAGTCTATGTAAACCCCCGAACATAAGTTGTTACACAGCTCTAGTTATCTAATGAGGTATTTTATCTATCTAGATATGATGTCCATAGGGAATCAGCAAGAAATTATCGTGTTTCAATTTTTCATTGAATAGATTAAAATTAAAGAAAAAATAGAATTTTTGATAGAGCACGCCATGTGTTGTCTCCACTAGAGAGCTATAATGGAATAAAAAGAAAAGAGGAAAGACATATATAAATAGAAATGCTATATCTGCATATGTTTAATAAATACAAGCCCTCTTTTCGTACGCACTTCAATCATATTCTAAATATTCTACTAAAAAATAAAAAACTAAAAAATGGGTAAAAACATCTCTCTTCTCTGCGAATCATTTTTTGAACAGAACAATGGAATCTATGAAAAAATTAAGTGCTAGAAAAATCAACTCTCTCCCGATATATATTTTATGATTATTTTGTCTTTATCTCAACGAACAGATCAAATCAGGAATTCATTTCATTTTTCTGGTATTCAATCGGATTGGAATATGGAATATCATAATAATGGTAGAAATTGAATTATTATTTTTTTTTTTGATATTCTATACAAAACTCCATAAGGCTAAATGGCATTTATCAATTCTTTTATGTAGCTGTTTGTTATAAATATAAATTAAAATTTGAGTATAATTTTTCTTCTTCCGTTCATACGCATTTCATACATTCCATATATATTATATGGTATATGGAGTTAGATAAAATTTCATGTGATTCAGTAAACAGAATAGAAATTCAATTCCATCATTATTAGATCGATTCATATGATTCGATGAAGAATGAGAAAAGAATGGGATTTTTTTGATAAATGGGAAATTAAAAATGCTCGGGAATGAAAATGGGGAAATGTATACAATACCTGGGTTGAATCAGATACAATTTGAAGGATTTTGTGGGTTCATGGATCGGGGCTTAACAGAAGAACTTGATAAGTTTCCAAAAATTGAAGATACAGATCAAGAAATTGAATTTCAATTATTTGTGGAAACATATCAATTGGTGGAACCGTTGATAAAAGAAAGGGATGCTGTATATGAATCACTCACATATTCTTCTAAATTATATGTATCCGCAGGATTAATTTGGAAAACCAGTAAGGATATGCAAGAACAAACAATTTTTATTGGAAACATTCCTTTAATGAACTCCCTCGGAACTTCTATAGTAAATGGAATATACAGAATTGTGATCAATCAAATATTGCAAAGCCCCGGTATCTATTATCGATCAGAATTGGATCCTAACGGAATTTCGGTCTATACTGGTACCATAATATCAGATTGGGGGGGGAGGTTCGAATTAGAGATTGATAGAAAAGCAAGGATATGGGCTCGTGTAAGTAGGAAACAGAAAATATCTATTCTAGTTCTATCATCAGCTATGGGTTCGAATCTAAGAGAAATTCTAGAGAATGTTTGCTACCCTGAAATTTTCTTGTCTTTCCTGACCGATAAGGAAAAAAAAAAAATTGGGTCAAAAGAAAATGCCATTTTGGAGTTTTATCAACAATTTTCTTGTGTAGGCGGGGATCCGGTATTTTCTGAATCCTTGTGTAAGGAATTACAAAAGAAATTCTTTCAGCAAAGATGTGAATTAGGAAGGATTGGTCGACGAAATATGAACCAGAGACTGAATCTTAATATACCTCAGAACAATACATTTTTGTTACCGCGAGATATATTGGCAGCTGCGGATCATTTGATTGGAATGAAATTTGGAATGGGTACACTTGACGATATGAATCATTTGAAAAATAAGCGTATTCGTTCTGTAGCGGATCTCTTACAAGATCAATTCGGATTGGCTCTGGTTCGTTTAGAAAATGTAGTTAGAGGAACTATATGCGGAGCAATTAGGCATAAATTGATACCGACTCCTCAGAATTTGGTAACTTCGACTCCATTAACAACCACTTATGAATCCTTTTTCGGATTACACCCATTGTCTCAAGTTTTGGATCGAACAAATCCATTGACACAAATAGTTCATGGGAGAAAATTGAGTTATTTGGGCCCCGGAGGATTGACCGGGCGAACTGCTAATTTTCGGATACGAGATATCCATCCTAGTTACTATGGACGCATTTGCCCAATTGACACGTCTGAAGGAATCAATGTTGGACTTATTGGATCCTTAGCAATTCATGCCAGGATTGGTCGTTGGGGGTCTCTAGAAAGTCCATTTTATAAAATATTTGAGAGATCAAAAAAAGCACAGATGCTTTATTTATCCCCAAGTCGAGATGAATATTATATGGTAGCGGCAGGAAATTCTTTGGCCTTGAATCAGGGTATTCAGGAAGAACAGGTTGTTCCGGCTCGATACCGCCAAGAATTCCTGACTATTGCATGGGAACAAGTTCATCTTCGAAGTATTTTTCCTTTTCAATATTTTTCTATGGGAGCTTCCCTCATTCCTTTTATCGAGCATAATGACGCGAATCGGGCTTTAATGAGTTCTAATATGCAACGCCAAGCAGTTCCGCTTTCGCGTTCCGAGAAGTGCATTGTTGGAACTGGGTTGGAACGCCAATTGGCTCTAGATTCAGGGGTTCCCGCTATAGCCGATCAAGAGGGAAAGATCATTTCTACCGATACTGACAAGATTATTTTATCGGGTAATGGGGATACTCTAAGCATTCCATTAGTTATGTATCAACGTTCCAACAAAAATACTTGTATGCATCAAACTCCCCGGGTTCAGCGGGGTAAATGCATTAAAAAGGGACAGATTTTAGCGGATGGTGCCGCTACGGTTGGTGGCGAACTCGCTTTGGGCAAAAACGTATTAGTAGCTTATATGCCATGGGAAGGTTACAATTTTGAGGATGCGGTACTCATTAGCGAGCGTCTAGTATATGAAGATATTTATACTTCTTTTCACATACGAAAATATGAAATTCAGACTCATGTGACAAGCCAAGGTCCTGAAAGAATCACTAACGAAATATCGCACCTAGAAGCCCATTTACTCCGCAATTTAGACAAAAATGGAATTGTGATGCTGGGATCTTGGGTGGAGACGGGCGATATTTTAGTAGGTAAATTAACGCCTCAGGTGGCGAAAGAATCATCATATGCTCCAGAAGATAGATTATTACGGGCCATACTTGGGATTCAGGTATCCACTTCAAAGGAAACTTGTCTAAAATTACCTATAGGTGGGAGGGGTCGAGTCATCGATGTGAGATGGATCCAGAAAAAAGGGGGTTCTAGTTATAATCCGGAAACGATTCGTGTATATATTTCACAGAAACGCGAAATGAAAGTAGGCGATAAAGTAGCCGGAAGACATGGAAATAAGGGTATCATTTCCAAAATTTTACCTAGACAGGATATGCCTTATTTGCAAGACGGAAGACCTGTTGATATGGTCTTCAACCCATTAGGAGTCCCTTCACGAATGAATGTGGGACAGATATTTGAATGCTCGCTTGGGTTAGCAGGGAGTCTACTAGATAGACATTATCGAATAGCACCGTTTGATGAGAGATATGAACAAGAGGCTTCGAGAAAACTAGTGTTTTCCGAATTATATGAAGCCGGTAAGCAAACAGCGAATCCATGGGTATTTGAACCCGAGTATCCAGGAAAAAGCAGACTATTTGATGGAAGAACGGGGGACCCTTTTGAACAACCTGTTATAATAGGAAAACCTTATATCTTGAAATTAATTCATCAAGTTGATGATAAAATACATGGGCGTTCCAGTGGACATTATACACTTGTTACACAACAACCACTTAGAGGAAGGTCCAAGCAAGGAGGACAACGGGTAGGAGAAATGGAGGTTTGGGCTCTAGAGGGATTTGGTGTTGCTCATATTTTACAAGAAATGCTTACTTATAAATCTGATCATATTAGAGCTCGCCAAGAAGTACTTGGTACTATGATCATTGGAGGAACAATACCTAAACCTGAAAATGCTCCAGAATCTTTTCGATTGCTCGTCCGAGAATTACGATCTTTGGCTCTGGAACTGAATCATTTCCTTGTATCTGAGAAGAACTTCCAGATTAATAGGAAGGAAGCTTAATCGGAATGAATCAGAATTTGTCTTCTATGATCGACCGATATAAACATCAACAACTCCGAATTGGCTCAGTTTCTCCCCAACAAATAAGTGCTTGGGCCAATAAAATCCTACCTAATGGAGAAACCGTTGGAGAGGTGACAAAACCCTATACTTTTCATTACAAAACCAATAAACCGGAAAAGGATGGATTATTTTGTGAAAGAATTTTTGGACCTATAAAAAGTGGAATTTGCGCTTGTGGAAATTATCGAGTAATTGGAAATGAAAAGCAGGGCCCTAAATTTTGTGAACAATGCGGAGTTGAATTTGTTGATTATCGGATACGAAGATATCAAATGGGATACATAAAACTGGCATGTCCAGTAACTCATGTATGGTATTTGAAACGTCGTCCTAGTTATATCGCCAATCTTTTAGATAAACCTCTTAAAGAATTAGAGGGTCTAGTATACTGCGATGTGTGATTTGATCGAAATTATGATTTTACCGATTAGCAATGAGAAACTGTCATCCCATTCAATCGAATTGGGATGCCCTGGATCTGACATGACATGTCTCTTGGGAGGAGTAACATGAAGCTCAGAATTATGGGTGTATTCAATACTCCCAAATAAAAAGGGAATTGGTCTATGGTCGAGTCAGTAAAAATAAATAAATAGGAATTTTGAGTTGTACCTCGTGAAAAAAAAAGACTTCTTTCTTTTGTGGAATTAACCATTCTCATTTCTTTTAGTTCTTTTAGAAAGAAATGAAATTATGTTCAAGTAAACAAATATGTCATGGTTGCAGGAGTCTATACATCGCATATAGGCTTAGGCTTTAAGTTAAGGGCATCGTGGTATAACCGTCGAGGTAAGGTAAGGCAGGACCTAAGAGATCGAATGGAAGGGTACATAGACAAGTAAATCCCTTATGACACTCCTTTAATTTAAGAGGATTCATCATTCGAGGGGAAGTAGACTACTCAAGAATTTCACATTTCATTTATGTCCTAATTTCGAATTGAATAAAGAATTAAGAAAATATAAATCAATAAAAGAAGAATGAATCAATGAAATGTTTCTTTGGAACTTGAGTAAAGAGTAGACCTTTTTTTGGGGGGGGTTCTAGAATTTGAAAGCGAGAACTCCTTTCTTTATCTTTATTTGGTGTAACTACTTGAGCCGGATGAGAGGAAACTCTCATGTCCGATTTTGAGGGGGGGGGAGAGATCCTGTAGGGCCCTATCCTAATTTTGCTTTTGCTAGGCCCATCGCTAAAAAACCTACTTTCTTACGATTACGAGGTTCATTCGAATATGAAATTCAATCCTGGAAATACAGTATCCCACTTTTTTTTACTACCCAAGGTTTCGATACATTTCGAAATCGAGAAATTTCTACTGGAGCAGGTGCTATTCGAGAACAATTAACCGATCTAGATTTGCGAATTCTTATCGATTATTCGTTGGTCGAATGGAAAGAATTAGGAGAAGAAGGCCTCGCGGGTAATGAATGGGAAGATCGAAAAATTGGAAGAAGAAAGGATTTTTTGGTTAGACGCATGGAATTGGCTAAGCATTTTATTCGAACAAATATAGAACCAGAATGGATGGTTTTATGTCTATTACCGGTTCTTCCTCCCGAGTTGAGACCGATCATTCAGATAGATGGGGGTAAACTAATGAGTTCGGATATTAATGAACTCTATAGAAGAGTTATCTATCGAAATAATACTCTTACCGATTTATTAACAACAAGTAGATCTACGCCAGGGGAATTAGTAATGTGTCAGGAAAAATTGGTACAAGAAGCCGTGGATACACTTCTTGATAATGGAACCCGCGGACAACCAATGAGGGACGGTCATAATCATAATAAGGTTTACAAGTCGTTTTCAGATGTAATTGAAGGCAAAGAGGGAAGATTTCGTGAGACTTTGCTTGGCAAACGAGTCGATTATTCGGGACGTTCTGTCATTCTTGTTGGCCCCTCACTTTCATTACATCGCTGTGGATTGCCTCGCGAAATAGCAATAGAGCTTTTCCAGACATTTGTAATTCGCGGTCTAATTAGACAACATCTTGCGCCGAACATAGGAGTTGCTAAGAGTAAAATTCGGGAACGGGAAAAAGGGCCGATTGTATGGGAAATACTGCAAGAAGTTATGCAGGGACATCCTGTATTGCTGAATAGAGCGCCTACTCTGCATAGATTAGGTATACAGGCATTCCAACCTATTTTAGTGGAAGGACGCGCTATTTGTTTACATCCATTAGTTTGTAAGGGATTCAATGCAGACTTTGATGGGGATCAAATGGCTGTTCATGTACCTTTATCTTTAGAGGCGCAAGCGGAGGCTCGTTTACTTATGTTTTCTCATATGAATCTCTTGTCTCCAGCTATTGGGGATCCCATTTCCGTACCGACTCAAGATATGCTTATTGGGCTCTATGTATTAACGAGCGGGAATCGTCGAGGTATTTGTGCGAATAGGTATAATCCATGGAATCGAAAAAACTATCAAAATGAAAGAATTTACGATAATAACTATAAGTATACAAAGGAGCCCTTTTTTTGTAATTCCTACGATGCAATTGGAGCTTATCGGCAGAAAAGAATCAATTTAGATAGTCCTTTGTGGCTCCGGTGGCGACTAGATCAATGCGTTATTGCTTCAAGAGAAGCTCCCATCGAAGTTCACTATGAATCTTTGGGTACATATCATGAGATTTATGGACATTATCTAATAGTAAAAAGTGTAAAAAAAAAAATTCTTTGTATATACATTCGAACCACTGTTGGTCATATTTCTCTTTACCGAGAAATCGAAGAAGCTATACAAGGGTTTTTTCGGACCTGCTCATATGATACCCAATCATATGGTATCTAAGCTCAAAAATTCTATGTTCTATGACACCGGTATCAATTCGTGTCTCTCCGGTTCAACTAGTACCATAGTTCCTGACGCGACTTTCTACGAAAATTAATATCGAGAAAAAGAAATTTTCCAATCATTGACTCAAACCCATTGTCGAAGTCCACTCAGCGGAATAAGGGGGTACTTATGGCAGAACGGGCCAATCTGGTATTTCACAATAAAGTAATAGATGGAACTGCCATTAAACGACTTATTAGCAGATTAATAGATCGCTTCGGAATGGCATATACATCACACATCCTGGATCAAGTAAAAACTCTGGGTTTCCAGCAAGCCACTGCTACATCCATTTCATTAGGAATTGATGATCTTTTAACGATACCTTCTAAGGGATG
>NC_036829.1:12500-17500 GCF_047325235.1 Durio zibethinus | reverse complement strand
TACTATATCCTGAATCGAACAAAAGAGATAAAAAAACTGTGAATATTGTGTGATTAGTTTAGTCGGTGTCAAAAATCTAGAATTTGAGTAGGCAAGAGAAGATTGAATCAAAATAATTCCTTTTTTTTTTTTAAGTAAAGTTCTATTTCTGTCAGAGGGCAATATGAATGGTATATCATGTTCCATCAACGCACTAAACGGTTTATACGATATCTCTGGTGTGGAAGTAGGCCAACATTTCTATTGGCAAATAGGAGGTTTCCAAGTCCATGCTCAAGTACTTATTACTTCTTGGGTTGTAATTGCTATCTTATTAGGTTCCGCCGTTATCGCTGTTCGGAATCCACAAACCATTCCAACCGACGGTCAAAATTTCTTCGAATATGTTCTTGAATTCATTCGAGACGTGAGCAAAACTCAGATTGGAGAAGAATATGGTCCATGGGTTCCCTTTATTGGAACTATGTTTCTATTTATTTTTGTTTCTAACTGGTCGGGTGCTCTTTTACCTTGGAAAATCATACAATTACCTCATGGAGAGTTAGCCGCACCCACGAATGATATAAATACTACTGTTGCTTTAGCTTTACTCACGTCAGTAGCATATTTCTATGCGGGTCTTTCCAAAAAAGGATTAGGGTATTTCAGTAAATACATTCAACCAACTCCAATTCTTTTACCCATTAACATTTTAGAAGATTTCACAAAACCCCTATCACTTAGTTTTCGACTTTTCGGGAATATATTAGCTGATGAATTAGTAGTTGTTGTTCTTGTTTCTTTAGTACCTTCAGCCGTTCCTATACCTGTCATGTTCCTTGGATTATTTACAAGTGGGATTCAAGCTCTTATTTTTGCAACTTTAGCTGCGGCTTATATAGGCGAATCCATGGAGGGTCATCATTGACTAGTTTTTGTTTTTGAAATAGTCTAGCCTTTTTTTTTTTTAGCTTAGCTTAGTCCAATGCAATGTATGCGCAACTCAAGATAATCTATTTACTTAGGGACCATAAATATACAAATACGACGGTCTAGAGTAATAACAAAAAAGATTATGATATTAGAGAATTGTAATAAAAAAAAAAGGAAAGAGATCTAATCTAACTTTTTCCTAAAATTTTGGTTTGGTCCATTTTTTTTTTATTTATATTTATATCCTATTTCCCTTCAATGAATATTATCTTTATATTGATATTGTTTTGGTTTATTCAATTTCAATATTATGAGTCCTAATTTGAATAGGAATTCTTATGGTATCAATTTAGGGTCTATGATTTAAAAAAAGCTGTTCTTTCTATAGAATGATTCCCATTTCAGTCGATTTCATTCAATGCAACGATTGACCAAAAGAAAATTTTAATAAATAATAAAATAAATTGCATGAACTTAGCTCAATCAAATATTGATATTGATTTTTTATTTTTATGCAATGATTTGGTCTAATGAATTCGTCTATTTATTTAGATTGTATCCGTGTGAGATAATGATAAATAAAAGGAAGGGACGAATTGACAAAAAACGATATAAAAAATGATTAGAAAAAAAAGGGGGGGTAGAATTAGGTATATGGAATCTAATGGCTATAAGCCAACTCTTGTCCATCCTTTGAGGAATAATTCTAGAATCCGATTGAATCTAAGATATGAATAGTTGGTTTACGTTATGTAAGAAACACATGTATATGGGATATTAGATATTGACTAGTTATATATGAACTCAAAATATATCTAATCCACCCTACTACTGTGGATTTAGATAGGGATTCCAATAGAAGAATAGAAGTTCTTCTGTTTCGTCTTTGACTCTGAATTGAATGAATAAAGAGATAAAATAAAGACAAAACGAAGAATTCAAAGCAAAGAATGGGTTAGAAAAAAAGAAATGGAAGAACAAAGTATGCGCGGATTCAAAAAAATCCAGTGGATAGGAACTAAAAAAAAGATATCGAAATAGTTCTGACGGTTCAATAATATTCTCACTTCCATTCGGAGTTCTTAGTTACTTGGGCAGGTTGAATCTTAGTGATGGAATAATATAATTAAGTAAAAATTCATTGGATGATTGTATCATTAACCATTTCTTTATTTTGGTGCGAGGAACTTATCATGAATCCACTGGTTTCTGCCGCTTCCGTTATTGCTGCTGGGTTGGCTGTCGGGCTTGCTTCTATTGGACCTGGAGTTGGTCAAGGTACTGCTGCGGGCCAAGCTGTAGAAGGTATCGCGAGACAACCCGAGGCAGAGGGAAAAATACGAGGTACTTTATTGCTTAGTTTGGCTTTTATGGAAGCTTTAACAATTTATGGGCTGGTTGTAGCATTGGCACTTTTATTTGCGAATCCCTTTGTTTAATCCTATAAACATGAGAATTGTGTATTTTTTTTTTCTTATTTTATGGCTTGGGACTTACTCCTCGCTTTTTCGAATTATATCAAGATTTCACCCCTACAATTACTTATTTGTTGGGACAATAATCCATGGGAAGGATTAATTTGAGGATGAGGAATTATCACACTGACTCGCTTTCTTCCTTCCCCTTCTTAGTTCAAGAGAAACCTTTTTTATTGTTTAAAGGAGTGTTGCAACAAATGAGGTATTTTGCCATTGACATGAAACCCGCCCCCCCCTAATTCTAATAAGTATCATTATTATTGGGAATTTTCAACTGAAAAAAAAAAATACATTTCTAGCTAAATAGAATCTATTTTTGACTCCGTTTAGACGTAGGTAAATAAAAATTTATAATAATGAATAATTTAATAATAATAAATTAATTAATATTAATAATAAATTAATAATTTATTAAAAAAAAAAAAGAAATACATAGAATTAGAATAATTAGAATAATCTAAATATGATAGAATAGAATAAATAGAAAAGGAGTCAAAGTGATATAATACAAAAAAAAGAACCGAGTTCTTTTTTTTTTTTTTTAGTCTATCTAAAATAAAATAGGAGATCATATGAAAAATGTAACCGATTCTTTCCTTTCCTTGGGTCACTGGCCATCCGCCGGGAGTTTCGGATTTAATACCGATATTTTAGCAACAAATCCAATAAATCTAAGTGTAGTCCTTGGTGTATTGATCTTTTTTGGAAAGGGAGTGTGTGCGAGTTGTTTATTTCAAGAATAGGCTGGATTCACCCAGTTGCACTTTTTTTCATTATAACTAGGAAAGAAAAGAGTGCATGATCCCGCGAATTACTTCTGAATAAATTTCAAAATCATATTTAAGAACCATAGCATTTCGTCATTCATTGGTACATCGACTTTGATTCTCTATTAACCAATAATCCGGGACCATTAACATGGTTAAGGCCAAACTGTTTGAAGTTCAGATGCAGCAGGGTACTCTTTCTACTACTATGTTAATAAATACAGAAATATTTTCAAATAGTGGAAAATGTTTTTTCGATATAAAACACTCATGTCGATAAAACGATTCGAGCCCCTTTTTCCAATGCTGAATCGATGACCTATGTATAAAGTGAGAAGAATTCTTTGAATTTGAAGAAAAAAAAAAAGAAACAACTTTGCTGACAAATTACAATTATACATTATACAATTCTAAGTACAATTATACAATTATAAATTATTATAAATTAATTATATGTAAATTTTTTATTTATTATTTATTTATTATACTTTTTAGTTTAGTTTTTTGATATATTTTCTATTTTGGTCAGAAGAATCCTCCGAATATTCTGGTCTTGGATTAGTGATCAGTTTCGATATTTTGGAATATGAATAGAGAAGAGAGGGAGAGGGTAAGCTCATTACATTAGAAAAAAAAAAAAGATATGGGAATTAAGTCCCAATAAATAAGAAATAATTGAGCGTGAGAGCCAAATGAATCGAAATATTCATGTTTGGTTCGGGAAGGGATCATGGAATTTTTGAAATAAAAAAAAAAAATGAATGTAAAGATAATCTACTTTCATTAAGTGATTTATTAGATAATCGAAAAGAGAGGATCTTGAATACTATTCGAAATTCAGAAGAACTACGCGGGGGGGCTATTGAACAGCTGGAAAAAGCCCGGGCCCGCTTACGGAAAGTGGAAATGGAGGCAGATCGGTTTCGAGTGAATGGATACTCTGAGATAGAACGAGACAAATTGAATTTGATTAATTCAACTTATAAGATTTTGGAACAATTAGAAAATTACAAAAACGAAACCATTCATTTTGAACAACAAAGAGCGATTCATCAAGTCCGACAACGGGTTTTCCAACAAGCTTTACAAGGAGCTCTAGGAACTCTGAATAGTTCTTTAAACAACGAGTTACATTTACGTACCATTAGCGCTAATATTGGCCTGTTTGGGGTGATGAAAGAAATAACTGATTAGTCCTTTTTTTTACCTTTTACTTTACTGTAGGCATTATTTTTTTCTTCCAAAAAATAATTAGGAAATACTCATGGTAACTATTAGAGCCGACGAAATTAGTAATATTATCCGTGAACGTATTGAGCAATATAATAGAGAAGTAAAGATTGTAAATACTGGTACCGTACTTCAAGTGGGCGACGGCATTGCTCGTATTCATGGTCTTGATGAAGTAATGGCAGGTGAATTAGTAGAATTTGAAGAGGGTACAATAGGCATTGCCCTGAATTTGGAATCAAATAATGTTGGTGTTGTATTAATGGGTGACGGTTTGATGATACAAGAGGGAAGTGCTGTAAAAGCAACAGGAAAAATTGCTCAGATACCAGTGAGTGAGGCTTATTTGGGTCGTGTTATAAATGCCCTGGCTAAGCCTATTGACGGTCGGGGTGAAATTTCAGCTTCTGAATCTCGGTTAATTGAATCTCCTGCCCCAGGTATTATTTCGAGACGTTCCGTTTATGAGCCTCTTCAAACAGGACTTATTGCTATTGATTCGATGATCCCTATAGGACGTGGTCAGCGAGAATTAATTATTGGGGATAGACAGACCGGTAAAACAGCAGTAGCCACGGATACGATTCTCAATCAGCAAGGGCAAAATGTAATA
>NC_036829.1:5000-10000 GCF_047325235.1 Durio zibethinus | reverse complement strand
TTGTTATAGGAGTTTTGATAGATAGGGTTCGACAAAAGAACTTAGTCATAACATAAAAATGGATTGTGCAAAAATCCATAGTTTTTTTTATTATTTATTCTAGTTATTCTAGTAAAATAAATGTAAATAAAAAGAAAGAGGAAGAAAAGAAAGAATCGAAATGATATTTGGATTCTATATCATAGGAACGGAAATAGTACTTCTTCTGCTTCTGATTGTTGATTCAATCCAATAACAAGATTTTTTTGTTACAACAAGTCAGATCGCAGAATCATAGAAAAAATTATTTATTTGAGTTGAAAATAAAAAAATGAGCCCGGCCGGGTCAGTACCCGGCCGGTCCGTGGAAATTGGAAATAAAAAAGTCCCTTTTGAGCGAAATCAAAATGAAATGGAATTACTGATAAAAGTTGTATATATTTATATTCTATATAATAAAATTAAGAATCTATAGATATATAGATTAATAATACCCTAATAAGATTAATAATACTCTAATATTAATATAAATAAATAAAAATTAATATAATTAATATATTAATATAAATAAATAAAAATATAAATAAATAAAAATCTATATAACAAAATAACAAAGGTCTATATAACAAAGGAAAGAGGGCTTTTTTCAAGCATTTCTTTTTGCGTGCTGTAACTGTAACATAGTAATTATCTTTTCTAAATTAGGAGAGATGGCTGAGTGGACTAAAGCGTCGGATTGCTAATCCGTTGTGCGAGTTATTCGTACCGAGGGTTCGAATCCCTCTCTTTCCATTTCGGTTTTTGACAGTGGAATAGATCAAATCCTAATACCATTTATAAAAATGAAGCAAGGAACTCTCCCTTTTTTATTCTTCCCGTCCAGGATTACCAGGATTACGTCCCGGATCATTAGATAGGAGTCCGAAGATGAAGAGAGAAACAAAGAATATCGTTGCGGTGTAAACAACGAATTTAAGATTACGCATTGTACAACCTCCCATAGAATTTTTTTGTAAAAAGAAGAGAATGGATTCTTCGTTTTTATTTTTCTATTTATATACGCAATTATACGCAATTTTTATTTTTCTATTTATATATATACGCAATTATACGCAATTTTTATTTTTCTATTTTTATACGAAAATAGATTCCTCGTTTTTATACTACATAGCCTATTTTGACACCAAGAAATAAAGTGATTTCTAGAATTTCTAGAAATCGAAAAGAATTTTCAGAAATTCATTTATAATAAGAGTTGAGTTTTTCATTACAAAAAAAAATTCTTTTATACCAACAATTATATATTGTGGCGGACTTTAATCCAAATAGGGTTCTTCGGCGAAAAAGGGTCAGAATGAGGAAATGGGATGATCCAGCTTTATCATGGCTATCCAAGAATTTCAATCTTTGAATTGAGGGTTCGGTTCGTTCATAGTGTTCATAGTGTAAGACTTATCTAATCTTTTCAATTGTTACAATTTTTTTTTCTTGAATAAATCATGAATTTTTCTAGGACAGTATTAAGGATCTCATCGAAAACTTACAGCAGCTTGCCAAACAAAGGCTAAGAGAAAAAAGAGAACAGGTATTACTGGCATAAAATCTACGATTGGATTCAAAAAAGCATAGGCCTCGGGCAATTTGGCGAATAAAAAACTACTCGAAAAAAGGGCAGAATTCAAACAGATACAGATCAAATTAAAGATATTAAGATTAAGCATAACAAAATTTTGTTCTTGGAGATAATTTTGATTGAGTTATTAATATGTTTTTTGATATAAGGAAAAAAATGAAGAAAGGAAAATAAGGCAGACTAAACAATACTTCTTTGAACTCACCCAATCAAAAAGCCTTCAATTCTTACAAGAGAATAGAAGAAATCATACTTTCATACAATATCTTAATTGAATTATATGTAATGATCAATAAATTCGGTTTAATTCTCTATCCATACGTGCCAAAATCCTAGCAAGAATCTAATCTATTCCATAGTTATTTGGAACTGGAATTGACGAACAGGGAATACCCATATTAGTGTTTAGTAGTTTCAAATAGAAATCTAAATGGGGCGTGGCCGAGTGGTAAGGCAACGGGTTTTGGTCCCGCTATTCGAAGGTTCGAATCCTTTCGTCCCAGAGCCTACTCTTTTTATATATCAGAATAACGATATCCGAATCTAAATTGCTCTTTTTTTTTTAACAACCTTCTTTCTAAGAGTCAAATATTGGAGAAAATGTGATTCTTGCTTTTGATTTTTAATGATTTCTTAAGATTGGCACTCGAAGAACTGTGAGATTGGCGAATCTATTCTATCGAGTTATTTGATCTATCGAGTTATTTGAAGATGCAAGGCAGATTCAAAAAGATTAGTTTATTTGTGTTATTTATAATATTCGTAATATTATTATTATTAATTATATTATTAATTTATTATTAATTAGAATAGAAAAGCTTAATATTAATAAAAGTATAAAAAAATAAAAATATATTGTATTCATACAATATGGGTTAATTTGAATTCTTATTGAGGCTTTTTCTTCCTAAATTATCTATTTATTTCATATAGATTCATATAGAAGGAAATTGATTTCATATAGAAGGAAAAAGTATAGATAGATTACTATGTATCGACTGAACCAATGACTATTCATGATTCCATAATTGAATCAATGTTCCAAACTAGAGGAATGTTATGGTAAAACTTCGTTTGAAACGATGTGGTAGAAAGCAACGTGCGACTTGAAGGACATGATCGGCTGTGGATGTCAAAACCCACCACCTTCCATTATGTAGAAATGAAGGTGCTTTTGGCTCGACATCCTTTGTTCTGTTCTATTATAATCCGTCTTTTTGTTGGGTTGTAATGTAAATAGTACAGGATGGAGCTCGAAGAGAAACATCCATTTTTCAGGGGCAAGGATCTAGGGTTAATTAATGGAAATAAATAAGTTGGAACAACTTCGTAAGTCTATTTTTGATATAGAAATCGAAAAGCTCCGATTCAAACTATTTTCAAATCAAAAAGAAAAATTGTTGGAATTGGTAAAACTCTTTCGATCAAAAGTGTATAATGCGGGAATTAATCGTTCATATGATTCTTTGATAGAAAGAAAAAAAGAGAGAAAAAGGGGCATGTTGCTGCCATTTTTGATTAAATATCGCCGAAGTAATGTCTAAACCCAATGATTCAAGACAAAGATAAAGGATCCTAGAACAAGGAAATACCCTTTTCAATTGTCTCAACAACTAGATCAAAATGAAGAATCGAAATCGATTCTAAACGAGACAAACAAAAAAAGGGGTTAGAGACCACTCAATAAAAGAATGCCTAAGGATTTTTTTTTGAGCATTTTGAGAGTTATTTGACTTGAGTTATGAGAGTACGAATGCTTTTTTCTTCTTTTTTTTTGAAAAAAAAAAGACGGGTTTAAATGTCTAATTGATTTGCCGGGTTTATGGATCTTTTTGACATTCTAATTACATACATTATAATTCCATACATAGACATAACTTTTAATAGACATAACTTTTAATCATTTTTTTTTTTTTTTCTCGAGCCGTACGAGGAGAAAACTTCTTATACGTTTCTAGGGGGGGGGTATTATTTAACTACATCTATCCCAATGAGCCGTTTATCGAATCGTTGCAATTGATGTTCGATCCCGAAGAGAGGGAAGAGATCTTCGAAAAGTTGGTTTTTATGATCCGATAAATAATCAAACCCATTTGAATGTTCCCGCTATTCTCTATTTCCTTGAAAAAGGAGCTCAACCCACAGGAACTGTCCATGATATTTTAAAGAAGGCCGGGGTTTTTACGGAACTTAGTCTTAATCAAACAAAATTCAATTAATGAAATACAAAAAAGAGGGGGTGGATGACTCATATCTAGCTTTGTATAAATTTTTCTTTATAATTTCCTCCCCCCTCTTTTGTTTTATTCATACTTTTTTATTTATTATTCGTATTTCTTATTGCTTTGCTACTATAGAATACCGTGTTCTATAACAGATTTTATTGAGCTAATTTTATTGATATAAAATATAGAGAAAAAAGATCAATTGAATAAATGAAGTAATTGCATTTAAAAAAATAACATAAAATAAGATAAAAAAAAAAAAATAACATAAAATAAGATAAAAAAACAGAGAAAATAACAAGAAAAAATAACATATAAAAATAGAAAATATTAATAATAATTAATAATAAATAATAATAATTAATAATAAATAATTAATAATAAATATTATAATAATAAATATTATTAATAATAAAAATAATAAATATTATAATAATAAATATTATTAATAATTAATAATAAAAAATACAATATAATAAAAAAAAAAAAAAAAATTGACTTAATTCTTTTTTTCATTGTATTTTTTTATAGTCTTTTTTATATTCTTTATTCTTTTCTCAACATTTATATTCAAAATTTACAATCATATTGACAACAGTGTATCGAACAAATATAATTCGATCGTAGATAAATAGATCTATTTATCCCCGCCCACAAGTTTGGCACTTCACTTCATTCAAATAATGGGTTCTTTCTTTGAATTTGTTGTGATACAAGAAGTTTTTTTTATTGTAATTGTATATTGTATTGAAAAAAAAAAAAAAAATGGATAACAATGGAATGAATAAGACAGGAGGCGGTCCACAAATTTTCACTTATTCTATTTCTATGTTTTTATCTTAGAATTTCGTGTATTTTTATTTTATTCAAATTTTTGCTAATTTCATGTTTTGATTGCCTCGTGCAATTCCATTTTTTTTTTATTCCGATTTTTTTCGGGTTGCTAACTCAACGGTAGAGTACTCGGCTTTTAAGTGCGACTAGCATCTTTTACACATTTGTATGAAGAAAGGGATTCGTTCATACCATCGGTACAGTTTGTAAGACCACGACTGATCCTGAAAGGAGTGGATGGAAAAAAGAGCATGTCGTATCAATGGAGAATTCTAAGAATCCATTTTTTTTCCGGATCAGTCCAAAAAAAAAATCGTCTTTGAATTTTT
>NW_028323044.1:11061334-11071334 GCF_047325235.1 Durio zibethinus | reverse complement strand
AAAGTGTCATATGTATCGATATGGAAATATTTGATATGTGAAGACATGATTTGATTTAGATTTATATCTAAAAAATTCTATATATTCTATATAGATAGAAATGGGTCTTGTTGTGTTCTGGAATCAAAGAAAGATAAGATATTGAAAAAGGCTCTTAGGTTGTAACTTGAAATAAACGTTTCTCTTTCTCTATAAAGGAATAGAATATTAATTTATTCCTAGTAACAAGAAGATTGAATCGGAAATATCGACAGATTCTTGTGGAGTCCAAATAAATATGAAAAAAAAAAAGAAATCTACTGTTCCAATTTCATCTCTATCGAATTTTAATATCAGAATAGTGGATATAGTCACGATTCAATGGGTTAGATCCACTTACTTTTTCTTTTGTTGATTTCTAATCTTTACAATTCTTTACAATGGATTTGATTGGAATAATATAATGCAAAATAAAAATAAAAATATATATATATATTTGTCAATTCAAGAGACGACTTATCATTATTCATTATAATAAACAAATGTTCAACTTTCTTTTAGAATTACTCTACTCTAACTCATTAGAATAATAACTTATTAGATAATAACTTATTAGAGTTAAATTATACAGTTTCTAATTAAATTATTATACATATACAGTTGGTTTTTTATTACCAATAAAAACAACACCCCTATTCTTCGTTTAAATATGAATACTACTATTTCACTGGAGTTTTATGAAAAAAAAAGCCAAAAGCCCCTTATCGGATTTGAACCGATGACTTACGCCTTACCATGGCGTTACTCTACCACTGAGTTAAAAGGGCCGTTCGATTCAATTACTGAATGAATCGATAAGATCTATTTATATATATATATATAAGTATAAGTTATATATATATAAGTATATGCAGTAGACTCATAGTGGCTAGTAGCTCATTCAGGAATGAGAATTCTAATTTACTTAACGTGTAGAGGGTAAAATGGGTTTATTGATATTGGATTTGATAAATATCAATGCAATGAATTGTTTCAAGGCCGATCATAATTGGCTTATCAGAACAGAACGAAATTCATTTATTTGATTTGATTAATAGATGTACCTTAGCAATTCGACATGGATCCAATATATTTTATCGAAACATGTGATGAAGAGATTTGCTTTGTCCACCGAACCCAATTTTTAGAAAAAAAAAAAAACACACATAATTTTCGATAACTTCTTGCTCCCTCTTCCCAAAATTCCAGATTTACTTTTTGTTAATTTCCTGGCTTAGTGTGAGATAGAAATACGCCTGTCTCGTCTTAATCTTAATAATGAGTGAATCAATGAATGAAAGTGGAAGAAATGAAGAATGAAAGTGGAAGAAATGAAGTTTAACTCCCCTTTTTATGTTTATGTCAGACCAATCACTTCCCGAAAGGATCTTATACTTTGTATTATTAATATAATCTAGTTTCTTTTTATAATATCGATTTATATAATATAATAATATAATAGATTGAATTTATCTAATTTATTTCTATATCTAATTTATTTCTATATAGAATAGAGTGGCGATTCAAATGAATGATTTATGAGTATAAATCATGAATCAAAAATGGAAAATCATAAAAGATGGAAAAAGCTTTCGGATCTAGTCATATCATTCCATTATATTGACAATTTCAAAAAACTGTTCATACTATGAGCATAGTATGATGTCGGTCAGGCAAATATGCCCCCATCGTCTAGCGGTTCAGGACATCTCTCTTTCAAGGAGGCAGCGGGGATTCGACTTCCCCTGGGGGTAGGGTACTACGAAAGGAAGTTGATCATGGATTATCAATAAACCTATAATTGATTCTTCCTGGGTCGATGCCCGAGCGGTTAATGGGGACGGACTGTAAATTCGTTGGCAATATGTCTACGCTGGTTCAAATCCAGCTCGGCCCAATAATTCGCTGATCCGCCATAACATAAAATGCCCATTTTTTTGTATTTTGTTTTCCAGAAAAGCCAAACAAAAAAATTAGGGAAGAATAAAAAAAGTCCAATTTTCTGATATATCCATCCCTACCGCTATTTGTTTTTTATTTGTTCTATTTATTTGTTCCCATAAATTCTGACCTTGATAATGATCTAGATTCATATCAGGATCATTAAGTATAAAGTTTAATGAAAAGAAAGAGTAAAGTAAAGAAAAAAGACTCTTTTTTTTTTTTCATTTTAAAATTGATTATCGATCGATTTGGCAATAACGAAAGGATTACTAGTAACTAGTAATCCGCGTTGCTCTCACTAAAGCGCATACCCGTATGGATATCAATATATCACTCGCGCCTTTGTTTGTTACAACACGGCGATTCGAATCTAAAATTTAAATAGAAAATGGCTTGAATGAAATCATAAGAATATCTATGCTGTACACTTTTCTTTATTGCCCTGGGATTGTAGTTCAATTGGTCAGAGCACCGCCCTGTCAAGGCGGAAGCTGCGGGTTCGAGCCCCGTCAGTCCCGACGGATACAATAAAAAAAAAATACATCAATTGATCCCTCCATTTTCTGTGAAAGGGAATACAAATGAAAGAATTTCATTCCCAAGGATAGCCTTTTTTATTTATTTTTTCCTTTCCATTTTTTGTTGGGGTTTATTTGTAAACTATTTGTAAACGGTGAAAGTGGAAAAGCAGTCAGATGATACATCATCAGATGATTGTACAAGGAAGGCGGTAGATTATCGAAAAGAAAGAGTGGAAAAGAATATATAGAAATAAAGGAAAGGAATTCTTTTGATTGGGCCAGGAATCCAATTTTGTATTCGGTGTGGATAAAAGAGCTTCCTATGTTATACTATTCAATTCTCGACGGTGAATCGATTTGATAGCTTAGATATTGTTATTCATGATATTGATCCGATTCGATGTCATTGAAATGTAAGTCATCGCATTGAATTTACAAGCGACAAATTTATCATCTCTATGGGATTAAATCCCGAGTTATTGCGAAGTAAAAAAAACAATGAAATTATGGAAGTAAATATTCTCGCATTTATTGCTACAGCGCTGTTCATTCTAGTTCCTACCGCCTTTTTACTTATAATATACGTAAAAACTGTCAGTCAAAGTGATTAATTTGAATGAAACTTGACTTTTTATCAAGGATTTAAGAAAAAAAGGATTCCAATTTCACGTCTTAAATAAATTAAATAAAATGAATGGACTAGAATCAGCAGTATCCTATCAAACTCGATAGTATGGTAGAAAAAAAATATGAATCTTTCTACCATACTATCCATATCTATTATTGTAATGTATAAAGATACAAGCTTAATATAGATGAATCTACAATATGTATCTTCATACATGTCGATATCAATTAAATATATGTAATGAAATATATGTAATGTACATAGTATCTCAATTTTATTTCTTCGCTTGATCTATTTTATTTGTGTTGATTTCAATCAATCTGAAATAATTGAAAGGCAAGTCTTACGATTTTCTAATTCTTTCATTTCATGGAACCGATTTTTAATTTAACTTCTTTTCTTTGATCCATGATATGAAATGAGTCAATAAAGCATGGCATAAATAAAATTCCTAAAATAATAAATAAAACAGGGGGTAAGTGTGCAATATGTGACTACACTAAGGCAAGATCTTATTAAATAAAAGAACTACTTTTTTTCTCTTTGAACAGTAACAGTAAAGAGGGAAGGAAATAAAAACAAACAAATACAGAAAAAAAAAAGGGGGGGGGGTTCCTTGTCCCTCATTGTCCATATATAACTCTGGTAAGAGCTGGTTCATCAAAATAGAAAATTTAGGAAGAATTCTTTTTTTTTTTTAATAAATTGCCTATCATCCGTATCCCTTTTACTTTCGAAATACGAACATGGGAATTATTGAAATGTTTGTTTGATTTTGATTGAAAGGGTATTATTCATAGAATACATTACTCCACTAGAATCCAAGAATTTCGAAATGAAGACTAATAAAATAGTTAAAAAGGCTTTGCAAAACGATCTAGAAAACAATTGATACGGTTTGATTCCTCAACCCAATTAGAAGTACCCCTAGAGTCCACTTCTTCCCCATACTACGAGTGAAAGGGAAAATGTAAAGACTACCATTAAAGCAGCCCAAGCAAGACTTACTATATCCATGTGTATTATGTCCCCTAATTTCTATGAATATGAAACAAATAGGAAGGAATTTTTCCATTATTGTTCACTAATAATAGTGGAATTACCGGTGCAGAGTCAAAAGGAAAAGGGAATTCTGACACACCACCGTTGATGAAACACTTCAATAAATCCGCTTATAACAAGTTCTTATATGATTTCTAGTAAAATCGAGAACCATTAAGCACAAGCAAAATACGCAGTAACACTTTTGGAAGTATCAAAAGAATGTTACTCACATGTAGCAATAATAAGACTTCTTCTTTCTTTTGGTGTCCCTTATTAAGTAAAAGCCAATTATCCATCCAATCTAATATTGATTGGATGCCTGAACACTCAGAGACTTTCATCAGTCTGTATACAAAGTATCTTCCAACCCTTCTACAACCATTCATTAGTTAATTAAACACTCCCGTTATCCAATCTAATTCAAGACTCCGATAGTAGCCCCTCTATTAGTAGGGGAGGGGCTACCATATCAAGATTTACTCATTCCCTTCCACTACTCTAGTTTTTCCTTGAATCCTAGACGTAAGGATTTACAACACTTTAGAAAACAAAACCTCCGGAAGTTTATAATCAAGTTTATAATCAAGAAAGTATCAAGAGTCCTTTTCTTACACTTGTTTTTGCCGGAGAAAATTGGTCGAGTTATATCAGCAAAACAGAATATAGGATTTCGCGTTTTTTGTTGATCAGGCGACACCCGGATTTGAACTGGGGAATAAGGGATTTGCAGTCCCCCGCCTTACCGCTCGGCCATGTCGCCAAAAGGCTACAAACAAAAAAATGAGAGTATCCCCTTTTTATTTTTAGATTGGATCCATACCTTCAATTGGTTATAGTATCTCAAGACACACAATATCTAAAAACAAAAACTTTCCCTTTCTTTTTTCTTTTCTATTGAAAAAGAAAATGTGGATTCTCAGTTACAAAAGTAAAAATGCAGGACAAAAAAATTGGAACCATTAACTATTAACTATTGACGGCAAATTTATGGACGATTCTTCTTCACTTGTCTTTCTCTAATGGTATAAGAAAATAAAAATGGATACATAACTAATTAGTATTGATTTTTTTTTTTCAATTTTTCAATTCAATAAAAAAACTTTCTTAATTTCAATTATAAATTATATAATTATAAATTATATTATAATAATATAACAGCAATTATGAGTCTATGTAAACCCCCGAACATAAGTTGTTACACAGCTCTAGTTATCTAATGAGGTATTTTATCTATCTAGATATGATGTCCATAGGGAATCAGCAAGAAATTATCGTGTTTCAATTTTTCATTGAATAGATTAAAATTAAAGAAAAAATAGAATTTTTGATAGAGCACGCCATGTGTTGTCTCCACTAGAGAGCTATAATGGAATAAAAAGAAAAGAGGAAAGACATATATAAATAGAAATGCTATATCTGCATATGTTTAATAAATACAAGCCCTCTTTTCGTACGCACTTCAATCATATTCTAAATATTCTACTAAAAAATAAAAAACTAAAAAATGGGTAAAAACATCTCTCTTCTCTGCGAATCATTTTTTGAACAGAACAATGGAATCTATGAAAAAATTAAGTGCTAGAAAAATCAACTCTCTCCCGATATATATTTTATGATTATTTTGTCTTTATCTCAACGAACAGATCAAATCAGGAATTCATTTCATTTTTCTGGTATTCAATCGGATTGGAATATGGAATATCATAATAATGGTAGAAATTGAATTATTATTTTTTTTTTTGATATTCTATACAAAACTCCATAAGGCTAAATGGCATTTATCAATTCTTTTATGTAGCTGTTTGTTATAAATATAAATTAAAATTTGAGTATAATTTTTCTTCTTCCGTTCATACGCATTTCATACATTCCATATATATTATATGGTATATGGAGTTAGATAAAATTTCATGTGATTCAGTAAACAGAATAGAAATTCAATTCCATCATTATTAGATCGATTCATATGATTCGATGAAGAATGAGAAAAGAATGGGATTTTTTTGATAAATGGGAAATTCAAAATGCTCGGGAATGAAAATGGGGAAATGTATACAATACCTGGGTTGAATCAGATACAATTTGAAGGATTTTGTGGGTTCATGGATCGGGGCTTAACAGAAGAACTTGATAAGTTTCCAAAAATTGAAGATACAGATCAAGAAATTGAATTTCAATTATTTGTGGAAACATATCAATTGGTGGAACCGTTGATAAAAGAAAGGGATGCTGTATATGAATCACTCACATATTCTTCTAAATTATATGTATCCGCAGGATTAATTTTGAAAACCAGTAAGGATATGCAAGAACAAACAATTTTTATTGGAAACATTCCTTTAATGAACTCCCTCGGAACTTCTATAGTAAATGGAATATACAGAATTGTGATCAATCAAATATTGCAAAGCCCCGGTATCTATTATCGATCAGAATTGGATCCTAACGGAATTTCGGTCTATACTGGTACCATAATATCAGATTGGGGGGGGAGGTTCGAATTAGAGATTGATAGAAAAGCAAGGATATGGGCTCGTGTAAGTAGGAAACAGAAAATATCTATTCTAGTTCTATCATCAGCTATGGGTTCGAATCTAAGAGAAATTCTAGAGAATGTTTGCTACCCTGAAATTTTCTTGTCTTTCCTGACCGATAAGGAAAAAAAAAAAATTGGGTCAAAAGAAAATGCCATTTTGGAGTTTTATCAACAATTTTCTTGTGTAGGCGGGGATCCGGTATTTTCTGAATCCTTGTGTAAGGAATTACAAAAGAAATTCTTTCAGCAAAGATGTGAATTAGGAAGGATTGGTCGACGAAATATGAACCAGAGACTGAATCTTAATATACCTCAGAACAATACATTTTTGTTACCGCGAGATATATTGGCAGCTGCGGATCATTTGATTGGAATGAAATTTGGAATGGGTACACTTGACGATATGAATCATTTGAAAAATAAGCGTATTCGTTCTGTAGCGGATCTCTTACAAGATCAATTCGGATTGGCTCTGGTTCGTTTAGAAAATGTAGTTAGAGGAACTATATGCGGAGCAATTAGGCATAAATTGATACCGACTCCTCAGAATTTGGTAACTTCGACTCCATTAACAACCACTTATGAATCCTTTTTCGGATTACACCCATTGTCTCAAGTTTTGGATCGAACAAATCCATTGACACAAATAGTTCATGGGAGAAAATTGAGTTATTTGGGCCCCGGAGGATTGACCGGGCGAACTGCTAATTTTCGGATACGAGATATCCATCCTAGTTACTATGGACGCATTTGCCCAATTGACACGTCTGAAGGAATCAATGTTGGACTTATTGGATCCTTAGCAATTCATGCCAGGATTGGTCGTTGGGGGTCTCTAGAAAGTCCATTTTATAAAATATTTGAGAGATCAAAAAAAGCACAGATGCTTTATTTATCCCCAAGTCGAGATGAATATTATATGGTAGCGGCAGGAAATTCTTTGGCCTTGAATCAGGGTATTCAGGAAGAACAGGTTGTTCCGGCTCGATACCGCCAAGAATTCCTGACTATTGCATGGGAACAAGTTCATCTTCGAAGTATTTTTCCTTTTCAATATTTTTCTATGGGAGCTTCCCTCATTCCTTTTATCGAGCATAATGACGCGAATCGGGCTTTAATGAGTTCTAATATGCAACGCCAAGCAGTTCCGCTTTCGCGTTCCGAGAAGTGCATTGTTGGAACTGGGTTGGAACGCCAATTGGCTCTAGATTCAGGGGTTCCCGCTATAGCCGATCAAGAGGGAAAGATCATTTCTACCGATACTGACAAGATTATTTTATCGGGTAATGGGGATACTCTAAGCATTCCATTAGTTATGTATCAACGTTCCAACAAAAATACTTGTATGCATCAAACTCCCCGGGTTCAGCGGGGTAAATGCATTAAAAAGGGACAGATTTTAGCGGATGGTGCCGCTACG
Source organism: Durio zibethinus (assembly GCF_047325235.1). NCBI lineage: Eukaryota > Viridiplantae > Streptophyta > Magnoliopsida > Malvales > Malvaceae > Durio > Durio zibethinus. The sequence goes on along the minus strand of NW_028323044.1, from coordinate 11,063,223 downwards.
GTTGGTGGCGAACTCGCTTTGGGCAAAAACGTATTAGTAGCTTATATGCCATGGGAAGGTTACAATTTTGAGGATGCGGTACTCATTAGCGAGCGTCTAGTATATGAAGATATTTATACTTCTTTTCACATACGAAAATATGAAATTCAGACTCATGTGACAAGCCAAGGTCCTGAAAGAATCACTAACGAAATATCGCACCTAGAAGCCCATTTACTCCGCAATTTAGACAAAAATGGAATTGTGATGCTGGGATCTTGGGTGGAGACGGGCGATATTTTAGTAGGTAAATTAACGCCTCAGGTGGCGAAAGAATCATCATATGCTCCAGAAGATAGATTATTACGGGCCATACTTGGGATTCAGGTATCCACTTCAAAGGAAACTTGTCTAAAATTACCTATAGGTGGGAGGGGTCGAGTCATCGATGTGAGATGGATCCAGAAAAAAGGGGGTTCTAGTTATAATCCGGAAACGATTCGTGTATATATTTCACAGAAACGCGAAATGAAAGTAGGCGATAAAGTAGCCGGAAGACATGGAAATAAGGGTATCATTTCCAAAATTTTACCTAGACAGGATATGCCTTATTTGCAAGACGGAAGACCTGTTGATATGGTCTTCAACCCATTAGGAGTCCCTTCACGAATGAATGTGGGACAGATATTTGAATGCTCGCTTGGGTTAGCAGGGAGTCTACTAGATAGACATTATCGAATAGCACCGTTTGATGAGAGATATGAACAAGAGGCTTCGAGAAAACTAGTGTTTTCCGAATTATATGAAGCCGGTAAGCAAACAGCGAATCCATGGGTATTTGAACCCGAGTATCCAGGAAAAAGCAGACTATTTGATGGAAGAACGGGGGACCCTTTTGAACAACCTGTTATAATAGGAAAACCTTATATCTTGAAATTAATTCATCAAGTTGATGATAAAATACATGGGCGTTCCAGTGGACATTATACACTTGTTACACAACAACCACTTAGAGGAAGGTCCAAGCAAGGAGGACAACGGGTAGGAGAAATGGAGGTTTGGGCTCTAGAGGGATTTGGTGTTGCTCATATTTTACAAGAAATGCTTACTTATAAATCTGATCATATTAGAGCTCGCCAAGAAGTACTTGGTACTATGATCATTGGAGGAACAATACCTAAACCTGAAAATGCTCCAGAATCTTTTCGATTGCTCGTCCGAGAATTACGATCTTTGGCTCTGGAACTGAATCATTTCCTTGTATCTGAGAAGAACTTCCAGATTAATAGGAAGGAAGCTTAATCGGAATGAATCAGAATTTGTCTTCTATGATCGACCGATATAAACATCAACAACTCCGAATTGGCTCAGTTTCTCCCCAACAAATAAGTGCTTGGGCCAATAAAATCCTACCTAATGGAGAAACCGTTGGAGAGGTGACAAAACCCTATACTTTTCATTACAAAACCAATAAACCGGAAAAGGATGGATTATTTTGTGAAAGAATTTTTGGACCTATAAAAAGTGGAATTTGCGCTTGTGGAAATTATCGAGTAATTGGAAATGAAAAGCAGGGCCCTAAATTTTGTGAACAATGCGGAGTTGAATTTGTTGATTATCGGATACGAAGATATCAAATGGGATACATAAAACTGGCATGTCCAGTAACTCATGTATGGTATTTGAAACGTCGTCCTAGTTATATCGCCAATCTTTTAGATAAACCTCTTAAAGAATTAGAGGGTCTAGTATACTGCGATGTGTGATTTGATCGAAATTATGATTTTACCGATTAGCAATGAGAAACTGTCATCCCATTCAATCGAATTGGGATGCCCTGGATCTGACATGACATGTCTCTTGGGAGGAGTAACATGAAGCTCAGAATTATGGGTGTATTCAATACTCCC
>NW_028323044.1:11048834-11053834 GCF_047325235.1 Durio zibethinus | reverse complement strand
AAATGATGACGCTATAGCTTCAATTCGATTAATTCTTAACAAATTAGTAGTCGCAATTTGTGAGGGTCGTTCTAGCTATATACGAAATCCTTGATTAATAATAAGATAAATAAATTATTTTTTGGAACTACATAGATCTATGGAATCGGTTACTATATCCTGAATCGAACAAAAGAGATAAAAAAACTGTGAATATTGTGTGATTAGTTTAGTCGGTGTCAAAAATCTAGAATTTGAGTAGGCAAGAGAAGATTGAATCAAAATAATTCCTTTTTTTTTTTTAAGTAAAGTTCTATTTCTGTCAGAGGGCAATATGAATGGTATATCATGTTCCATCAACGCACTAAACGGTTTATACGATATCTCTGGTGTGGAAGTAGGCCAACATTTCTATTGGCAAATAGGAGGTTTCCAAGTCCATGCTCAAGTACTTATTACTTCTTGGGTTGTAATTGCTATCTTATTAGGTTCCGCCGTTATCGCTGTTCGGAATCCACAAACCATTCCAACCGACGGTCAAAATTTCTTCGAATATGTTCTTGAATTCATTCGAGACGTGAGCAAAACTCAGATTGGAGAAGAATATGGTCCATGGGTTCCCTTTATTGGAACTATGTTTCTATTTATTTTTGTTTCTAACTGGTCGGGTGCTCTTTTACCTTGGAAAATCATACAATTACCTCATGGAGAGTTAGCCGCACCCACGAATGATATAAATACTACTGTTGCTTTAGCTTTACTCACGTCAGTAGCATATTTCTATGCGGGTCTTTCCAAAAAAGGATTAGGGTATTTCAGTAAATACATTCAACCAACTCCAATTCTTTTACCCATTAACATTTTAGAAGATTTCACAAAACCCCTATCACTTAGTTTTCGACTTTTCGGGAATATATTAGCTGATGAATTAGTAGTTGTTGTTCTTGTTTCTTTAGTACCTTCAGCCGTTCCTATACCTGTCATGTTCCTTGGATTATTTACAAGTGGGATTCAAGCTCTTATTTTTGCAACTTTAGCTGCGGCTTATATAGGCGAATCCATGGAGGGTCATCATTGACTAGTTTTTGTTTTTGAAATAGTCTAGCCTTTTTTTTTTTAGCTTAGCTTAGTCCAATGCAATGTATGCGCAACTCAAGATAATCTATTTACTTAGGGACCATAAATATACAAATACGACGGTCTAGAGTAATAACAAAAAAGATTATGATATTAGAGAATTGTAATAAAAAAAAAAGGAAAGAGATCTAATCTAACTTTTTCCTAAAATTTTGGTTTGGTCCATTTTTTTTTTATTTATATTTATATCCTATTTCCCTTCAATGAATATTATCTTTATATTGATATTGTTTTGGTTTATTCAATTTCAATATTATGAGTCCTAATTTGAATAGGAATTCTTATGGTATCAATTTAGGGTCTATGATTTAAAAAAAGCTGTTCTTTCTATAGAATGATTCCCATTTCAGTCGATTTCATTCAATGCAACGATTGACCAAAAGAAAATTTTAATAAATAATAAAATAAATTGCATGAACTTAGCTCAATCAAATATTGATATTGATTTTTTATTTTTATGCAATGATTTGGTCTAATGAATTCGTCTATTTATTTAGATTGTATCCGTGTGAGATAATGATAAATAAAAGGAAGGGACGAATTGACAAAAAACGATATAAAAAATGATTAGAAAAAAAAGGGGGGGTAGAATTAGGTATATGGAATCTAATGGCTATAAGCCAACTCTTGTCCATCCTTTGAGGAATAATTCTAGAATCCGATTGAATCTAAGATATGAATAGTTGGTTTACGTTATGTAAGAAACACATGTATATGGGATATTAGATATTGACTAGTTATATATGAACTCAAAATATATCTAATCCACCCTACTACTGTGGATTTAGATAGGGATTCCAATAGAAGAATAGAAGTTCTTCTGTTTCGTCTTTGACTCTGAATTGAATGAATAAAGAGATAAAATAAAGACAAAACGAAGAATTCAAAGCAAAGAATGGGTTAGAAAAAAAGAAATGGAAGAACAAAGTATGCGCGGATTCAAAAAAATCCAGTGGATAGGAACTAAAAAAAAGATATCGAAATAGTTCTGACGGTTCAATAATATTCTCACTTCCATTCGGAGTTCTTAGTTACTTGGGCAGGTTGAATCTTAGTGATGGAATAATATAATTAAGTAAAAATTCATTGGATGATTGTATCATTAACCATTTCTTTATTTTGGTGCGAGGAACTTATCATGAATCCACTGGTTTCTGCCGCTTCCGTTATTGCTGCTGGGTTGGCTGTCGGGCTTGCTTCTATTGGACCTGGAGTTGGTCAAGGTACTGCTGCGGGCCAAGCTGTAGAAGGTATCGCGAGACAACCCGAGGCAGAGGGAAAAATACGAGGTACTTTATTGCTTAGTTTGGCTTTTATGGAAGCTTTAACAATTTATGGGCTGGTTGTAGCATTGGCACTTTTATTTGCGAATCCCTTTGTTTAATCCTATAAACATGAGAATTGTGTATTTTTTTTTTCTTATTTTATGGCTTGGGACTTACTCCTCGCTTTTTCGAATTATATCAAGATTTCACCCCTACAATTACTTATTTGTTGGGACAATAATCCATGGGAAGGATTAATTTGAGGATGAGGAATTATCACACTGACTCGCTTTCTTCCTTCCCCTTCTTAGTTCAAGAGAAACCTTTTTTATTGTTTAAAGGAGTGTTGCAACAAATGAGGTATTTTGCCATTGACATGAAACCCGCCCCCCCCTAATTCTAATAAGTATCATTATTATTGGGAATTTTCAACTGAAAAAAAAAAATACATTTCTAGCTAAATAGAATCTATTTTTGACTCCGTTTAGACGTAGGTAAATAAAAATTTATAATAATGAATAATTTAATAATAATAAATTAATTAATATTAATAATAAATTAATAATTTATTAAAAAAAAAAAAGAAATACATAGAATTAGAATAATTAGAATAATCTAAATATGATAGAATAGAATAAATAGAAAAGGAGTCAAAGTGATATAATACAAAAAAAAGAACCGAGTTCTTTTTTTTTTTTTTTAGTCTATCTAAAATAAAATAGGAGATCATATGAAAAATGTAACCGATTCTTTCCTTTCCTTGGGTCACTGGCCATCCGCCGGGAGTTTCGGATTTAATACCGATATTTTAGCAACAAATCCAATAAATCTAAGTGTAGTCCTTGGTGTATTGATCTTTTTTGGAAAGGGAGTGTGTGCGAGTTGTTTATTTCAAGAATAGGCTGGATTCACCCAGTTGCACTTTTTTTCATTATAACTAGGAAAGAAAAGAGTGCATGATCCCGCGAATTACTTCTGAATAAATTTCAAAATCATATTTAAGAACCATAGCATTTCGTCATTCATTGGTACATCGACTTTGATTCTCTATTAACCAATAATCCGGGACCATTAACATGGTTAAGGCCAAACTGTTTGAAGTTCAGATGCAGCAGGGTACTCTTTCTACTACTATGTTAATAAATACAGAAATATTTTCAAATAGTGGAAAATGTTTTTTCGATATAAAACACTCATGTCGATAAAACGATTCGAGCCCCTTTTTCCAATGCTGAATCGATGACCTATGTATAAAGTGAGAAGAATTCTTTGAATTTGAAGAAAAAAAAAAAAGAAACAACTTTGCTGACAAATTACAATTATACATTATACAATTCTAAGTACAATTATACAATTATAAATTATTATAAATTAATTATATGTAAATTTTTTATTTATTATTTATTTATTATACTTTTTAGTTTAGTTTTTTGATATATTTTCTATTTTGGTCAGAAGAATCCTCCGAATATTCTGGTCTTGGATTAGTGATCAGTTTCGATATTTTGGAATATGAATAGAGAAGAGAGGGAGAGGGTAAGCTCATTACATTAGAAAAAAAAAAAAGATATGGGAATTAAGTCCCAATAAATAAGAAATAATTGAGCGTGAGAGCCAAATGAATCGAAATATTCATGTTTGGTTCGGGAAGGGATCATGGAATTTTTGAAATAAAAAAAAAAAATGAATGTAAAGATAATCTACTTTCATTAAGTGATTTATTAGATAATCGAAAAGAGAGGATCTTGAATACTATTCGAAATTCAGAAGAACTACGCGGGGGGGCTATTGAACAGCTGGAAAAAGCCCGGGCCCGCTTACGGAAAGTGGAAATGGAGGCAGATCGGTTTCGAGTGAATGGATACTCTGAGATAGAACGAGACAAATTGAATTTGATTAATTCAACTTATAAGATTTTGGAACAATTAGAAAATTACAAAAACGAAACCATTCATTTTGAACAACAAAGAGCGATTCATCAAGTCCGACAACGGGTTTTCCAACAAGCTTTACAAGGAGCTCTAGGAACTCTGAATAGTTCTTTAAACAACGAGTTACATTTACGTACCATTAGCGCTAATATTGGCCTGTTTGGGGTGATGAAAGAAATAACTGATTAGTCCTTTTTTTTACCTTTTACTTTACTGTAGGCATTATTTTTTTCTTCCAAAAAATAATTAGGAAATACTCATGGTAACTATTAGAGCCGACGAAATTAGTAATATTATCCGTGAACGTATTGAGCAATATAATAGAGAAGTAAAGATTGTAAATACTGGTACCGTACTTCAAGTGGGCGACGGCATTGCTCGTATTCATGGTCTTGATGAAGTAATGGCAGGTGAATTAGTAGAATTTGAAGAGGGTACAATAGGCATTGCCCTGAATTTGGAATCAAATAATGTTGGTGTTGTATTAATGGGTGACGGTTTGATGATACAAGAGGGAAGTGCTGTAAAAGCAACAGGAAAAATTGCTCAGATACCAGTGAGTGAGGCTTATTTGGTGGTCGTGTTATAAATGCCCTGGCTAAGCCTATTGACGGTCGGGGTGAAATTTCAGCTTCTGAATCTCGGTTAATTGAATCTCCTGCCCCAGGTATTATTTCGAGACGTTCCG
>NW_028323044.1:11041334-11046334 GCF_047325235.1 Durio zibethinus | reverse complement strand
CGTAATCAAGATAGGATCACAAGATAGGGGGATAAAAAATCCTGAAAATTAGAGCCTTGCCGCCTTTTGTCAGAAGACTTGATAAAATTAGGAAAAGAGTAGTTATTTCATTTAAATAACTAAATAAAAATAACTAAATAAAAACTTCTTTCCTTTGTTATAGGAGTTTTGATAGATAGGGTTCGACAAAAGAACTTAGTCATAACATAAAAATGGATTGTGCAAAAATCCATAGTTTTTTTTATTATTTATTCTAGTTATTCTAGTAAAATAAATGTAAATAAAAAGAAAGAGGAAGAAAAGAAAGAATCGAAATGATATTTGGATTCTATATCATAGGAACGGAAATAGTACTTCTTCTGCTTCTGATTGTTGATTCAATCCAATAACAAGATTTTTTTGTTACAACAAGTCAGATCGCAGAATCATAGAAAAAATTATTTATTTGAGTTGAAAATAAAAAAATGAGCCCGGCCGGGTCAGTACCCGGCCGGTCCGTGGAAATTGGAAATAAAAAAGTCCCTTTTGAGCGAAATCAAAATGAAATGGAATTACTGATAAAAGTTGTATATATTTATATTCTATATAATAAAATTAAGAATCTATAGATATATAGATTAATAATACCCTAATAAGATTAATAATACTCTAATATTAATATAAATAAATAAAAATTAATATAATTAATATATTAATATAAATAAATAAAAATATAAATAAATAAAAATCTATATAACAAAATAACAAAGGTCTATATAACAAAGGAAAGAGGGCTTTTTTCAAGCATTTCTTTTTGCGTGCTGTAACTGTAACATAGTAATTATCTTTTCTAAATTAGGAGAGATGGCTGAGTGGACTAAAGCGTCGGATTGCTAATCCGTTGTGCGAGTTATTCGTACCGAGGGTTCGAATCCCTCTCTTTCCATTTCGGTTTTTGACAGTGGAATAGATCAAATCCTAATACCATTTATAAAAATGAAGCAAGGAACTCTCCCTTTTTTATTCTTCCCGTCCAGGATTACCAGGATTACGTCCCGGATCATTAGATAGGAGTCCGAAGATGAAGAGAGAAACAAAGAATATCGTTGCGGTGTAAACAACGAATTTAAGATTACGCATTGTACAACCTCCCATAGAATTTTTTTGTAAAAAGAAGAGAATGGATTCTTCGTTTTTATTTTTCTATTTATATACGCAATTATACGCAATTTTTATTTTTCTATTTATATATATACGCAATTATACGCAATTTTTATTTTTCTATTTTTATACGAAAATAGATTCCTCGTTTTTATACTACATAGCCTATTTTGACACCAAGAAATAAAGTGATTTCTAGAATTTCTAGAAATCGAAAAGAATTTTCAGAAATTCATTTATAATAAGAGTTGAGTTTTTCATTACAAAAAAAAATTCTTTTATACCAACAATTATATATTGTGGCGGACTTTAATCCAAATAGGGTTCTTCGGCGAAAAAGGGTCAGAATGAGGAAATGGGATGATCCAGCTTTATCATGGCTATCCAAGAATTTCAATCTTTGAATTGAGGGTTCGGTTCGTTCATAGTGTTCATAGTGTAAGACTTATCTAATCTTTTCAATTGTTACAATTTTTTTTTCTTGAATAAATCATGAATTTTTCTAGGACAGTATTAAGGATCTCATCGAAAACTTACAGCAGCTTGCCAAACAAAGGCTAAGAGAAAAAAGAGAACAGGTATTACTGGCATAAAATCTACGATTGGATTCAAAAAAGCATAGGCCTCGGGCAATTTGGCGAATAAAAAACTACTCGAAAAAAGGGCAGAATTCAAACAGATACAGATCAAATTAAAGATATTAAGATTAAGCATAACAAAATTTTGTTCTTGGAGATAATTTTGATTGAGTTATTAATATGTTTTTTGATATAAGGAAAAAAATGAAGAAAGGAAAATAAGGCAGACTAAACAATACTTCTTTGAACTCACCCAATCAAAAAGCCTTCAATTCTTACAAGAGAATAGAAGAAATCATACTTTCATACAATATCTTAATTGAATTATATGTAATGATCAATAAATTCGGTTTAATTCTCTATCCATACGTGCCAAAATCCTAGCAAGAATCTAATCTATTCCATAGTTATTTGGAACTGGAATTGACGAACAGGGAATACCCATATTAGTGTTTAGTAGTTTCAAATAGAAATCTAAATGGGGCGTGGCCGAGTGGTAAGGCAACGGGTTTTGGTCCCGCTATTCGAAGGTTCGAATCCTTTCGTCCCAGAGCCTACTCTTTTTATATATCAGAATAACGATATCCGAATCTAAATTGCTCTTTTTTTTTTAACAACCTTCTTTCTAAGAGTCAAATATTGGAGAAAATGTGATTCTTGCTTTTGATTTTTAATGATTTCTTAAGATTGGCACTCGAAGAACTGTGAGATTGGCGAATCTATTCTATCGAGTTATTTGATCTATCGAGTTATTTGAAGATGCAAGGCAGATTCAAAAAGATTAGTTTATTTGTGTTATTTATAATATTCGTAATATTATTATTATTAATTATATTATTAATTTCTTATTAATTAGAATAGAAAAGCTTAATATTAATAAAAGTATAAAAAAATAAAAATATATTGTATTCATACAATATGGGTTAATTTGAATTCTTATTGAGGCTTTTTCTTCCTAAATTATCTATTTATTTCATATAGATTCATATAGAAGGAAATTGATTTCATATAGAAGGAAAAAGTATAGATAGATTACTATGTATCGACTGAACCAATGACTATTCATGATTCCATAATTGAATCAATGTTCCAAACTAGAGGAATGTTATGGTAAAACTTCGTTTGAAACGATGTGGTAGAAAGCAACGTGCGACTTGAAGGACATGATCGGCTGTGGATGTCAAAACCCACCACCTTCCATTATGTAGAAATGAAGGTGCTTTTGGCTCGACATCCTTTGTTCTGTTCTATTATAATCCGTCTTTTTGTTGGGTTGTAATGTAAATAGTACAGGATGGAGCTCGAAGAGAAACATCCATTTTTCAGGGGCAAGGATCTAGGGTTAATTAATGGAAATAAATAAGTTGGAACAACTTCGTAAGTCTATTTTTGATATAGAAATCGAAAAGCTCCGATTCAAACTATTTTCAAATCAAAAAGAAAAATTGTTGGAATTGGTAAAACTCTTTCGATCAAAAGTGTATAATGCGGGAATTAATCGTTCATATGATTCTTTGATAGAAAGAAAAAAAGAGAGAAAAAGGGGCATGTTGCTGCCATTTTTGAAATGATTAAATATCGCCGAAGTAATGTCTAAACCCAATGATTCAAGACAAAGATAAAGGATCCTAGAACAAGGAAATACCCTTTTCAATTGTCTCAACAACTAGATCAAAATGAAGAATCGAAATCGATTCTAAACGAGACAAACAAAAAAAGGGGTTAGAGACCACTCAATAAAAGAATGCCTAAGGATTTTTTTTTGAGCATTTTGAGAGTTATTTGACTTGAGTTATGAGAGTACGAATGCTTTTTTCTTCTTTTTTTTTGAAAAAAAAAAGACGGGTTTAAATGTCTAATTGATTTGCCGGGTTTATGGATCTTTTTGACATTCTAATTACATACATTATAATTCCATACATAGACATAACTTTTAATAGACATAACTTTTAATCATTTTTTTTTTTTTTTCTCGAGCCGTACGAGGAGAAAACTTCTTATACGTTTCTAGGGGGGGGGTATTATTTAACTACATCTATCCCAATGAGCCGTTTATCGAATCGTTGCAATTGATGTTCGATCCCGAAGAGAGGGAAGAGATCTTCGAAAAGTTGGTTTTTATGATCCGATAAATAATCAAACCCATTTGAATGTTCCCGCTATTCTCTATTTCCTTGAAAAAGGAGCTCAACCCACAGGAACTGTCCATGATATTTTAAAGAAGGCCGGGGTTTTTACGGAACTTAGTCTTAATCAAACAAAATTCAATTAATGAAATACAAAAAAGAGGGGGTGGATGACTCATATCTAGCTTTGTATAAATTTTTCTTTATAATTTCCTCCCCCCTCTTTTGTTTTATTCATACTTTTTTATTTATTATTCGTATTTCTTATTGCTTTGCTACTATAGAATACCGTGTTCTATAACAGATTTTATTGAGCTAATTTTATTGATATAAAATATAGAGAAAAAAGATCAATTGAATAAATGAAGTAATTGCATTTAAAAAAATAACATAAAATAAGATAAAAAAAAAAAAATAACATAAAATAAGATAAAAAAACAGAGAAAATAACAAGAAAAAATAACATATAAAAATAGAAAATATTAATAATAATTAATAATAAATAATAATAATTAATAATAAATAATTAATAATAAATATTATAATAATAAATATTATAATAATAAATATTATAATAATAAAAATAATAAATATTATAATAATAAATATTATTAATAATAAAAATAATAAATATTATAATAATAAATATTATTAATAATAAAAATAATAAATATTATAATAATAAATATTATTAATAATTAATAATAAAAAATACAATATAATAAAAAAAAAAAAAAAAATTGACTTAATTCTTTTTTTCATTGTATTTTTTTATAGTCTTTTTTATATTCTTTATTCTTTTCTCAACATTTATATTCAAAATTTACAATCATATTGACAACAGTGTATCGAACAAATATAATTCGATCGTAGATAAATAGATCTATTTATCCCCGCCCACAAGTTTGGCACTTCACTTCATTCAAATAATGGGTTCTTTCTTTGAATTTGTTGTGATACAAGAAGTTTTTTTTATTGTAATTGTATATTGTATTGAAAAAAAAAAAAAAAAATGGATAACAATGGAATGAATAAGACAGGAGGCGGTCCACAAATTTTCACTTATTCTATTTCTATGTTTTTATCTTAGAATTTCGTGTATTTTTATTTTATTCAAATTTTTGCTAATTTCATGTTTTGATTGCCTCGTGCAATT
>NW_028323044.1:11003834-11011334 GCF_047325235.1 Durio zibethinus | reverse complement strand
GATGGAGTTAATAATTTGGATAATATATCCAAATGTATTCCTTCTTGATTAAAAGGAATTGCTATGGCTCCAACAAAAAAAGTAAATAGAACCAGTATAAGCATAGGAAATAACATAGTATTATCCGATTCATGAGGATAAGAAAAAGCCTTCTTGTAGCCAAAATTCGTAATAGTAATAAGAGCCCCTTTTTTTACATTACCACCAATTCTATATGGCTTCTCATTATTATTCATTGTTAATAAATTATTCATTGTTAATAAAGGGGATAAAGGAAAATTTCTGTTAATCATTGTTTGCTCTTCTTTTTTACCCCATAGTTTTATTGAATAGAAGGAGCTACCTTTTTTGCCACTATAATTTTGAAAATTAATGTTTAAATGTCCTTCAAAAGTAAGTAAATAGATCCGAAACATATAAAATGCTGTTAATCCGGCCGTGGACCAAGCTATTATTGCAAAAATCGGTGAATACAACCAACTGTCACTAAGAATTTCATCTTTGGACCAAAAACAAGCAAGGGGTGGAATACCACAAAGAGAAAGTGTACCCACTAAAAAAGCAATTTGTGTAATTGGCACATGCTTTCTTAAACCGCCCATAAAAACCATATTCTGGCTTTTATCTGGAGAATATCCAACAATAGCTTCCATGGAATGAATAATGGATCCGGATCCTAAAAACAACAATGCCTTCGAATAAGCATGAGTAATCAAATGAAATAAAGCGGCTCGATAAGACCCCATACCTAGAGCTACCATCATATAACCCAGTTGGGACATTGTAGAATAGGCTAAACCCCTCTTAATATCTTTTTGAGCAAGAGCTAAAGTAGCCCCTAATAATACTGTTATTATACCTATCAAAGATATTAGATTCATTATGTAAGGTATAACTATGAAAAGAGGAAGAAGGCGGGCTACAAGAAAAATTCCCGCTGCTACCATAGTGGCAGCATGTATAAGAGCCGAAATAGGAGTAGGCCCCTCCATGGCATCAGGTAACCATACATGAAGGGGAAACTGCGCAGATTTAGCAACTGCGCCGGCAAATAATAAAGAGGCACATAAAGTAACAAATAAAAAATGAACCTCATTATTATAAATCACGTTATTAAATATTTCGAACAAATCTTGAAATTCGAAACTTCCCGTTATCCAATAAAAACCTAAGATTCCTAATAATAAACCAAAATCGCCTATCCGATTAGTTACAAACGCTTTTTGACAAGCGTTTGCCGCAACAGGTCGTGTGAACCAAAACCCTATTAATAGATAAGAACACATTCCAACCAATTCCCAAAAAATATAAATTTGTATCAAATTAGAACTAGTAACTAATCCCAACATTGAAGTATTGAATAAACTCATATAAGCAAAAAATCTCAAATATCCTTGATCATGAGACATATAATTGTCACTATAAATAAGAACAAAAATTCCAACAGTAGTGATTAATATTGACATAATAGAGGTAAGTGAATCAATAAAGTAGCCAAACTCGAAAGAAAAATCATTATTGATGGTCCAAGACCATCCATATTGATAGATAGAACTTCTATTTATTTGCTGAATAGACAGATCGACCGAAAAAATCATAACTATACTTAACAATAAAATATTGGGAAAAGCCCACATACGACGAAGATTTTTTGTTGCCGTCGGAAAAAGTAGGAGTCCCATTCCTATTAAAATAGGAATTGGAAGTGGCACAAAAGGTATGATCCATGAATATTGATATGTATGCTCCATAAAAACTTTTTTCTTATTCTTTCTTAATTAATCGTTTCTGATTCACCGGCTCTTATCTCTTTTGATGGAAAGGGAGCAATAATACAATCAAGATATTACAAAGTTAACTGGAATTTTCTATTATTAATCTTTTAATCTTTCTCAAATATTTCAAAAATATTCAAATTTCGAAGTTAGAAGTAATCAAATGATATCACCGAGTTACTAATGGAAAAAAAAAATATTCTTTTTTTTTTTCAAAATTATGTATCCTTTAACAGATTAATTACGAGTCTCATTCGAATTTGATTGAAAATGAAAATTGGGCATACTCTCTCTTCGAGCTTGACCAATTACCAATTAATAGAAAAAAATTCAAGTTTGTTTTTTATTAGGTAAATAAAATGGTTTTTTTACATTTTTTTGTTTTGATGTATTTTTCGTGTATAAATGGAGATGTATAAATTATAAATGTAGGACGACAAAAAAAATAGGCAGAGATAGAGAAGGAAAGACTCTTTTTTACGTTTTTTTGATTTCATCAATTCAATTTATATATCATAATAGATCCTAATCTATCCTATAGATTTGAATGGAGATATAAAAAAGAAAGGTACCAATAAATTAAATACAAATTCTTCTTTTTTTCTGGATAGTGTATGGAATATAAATAAAAAAAGGTTATATCATATTTTTTTTTTTTTTTTTTTCTAGAATAGAAGCATTTTATGTTATTTTCCCATCTCTATTTAGTTCTTATGAAATTTATATAGTAGTATATAGATAATTATAATCTAGAAAATCTATTAATCTAGAAAATCTATAGGAATAGATAAATAATGACATAAAGACACCGATCATTTTGTTTTAAAAATAGATGTCTTTGACATCCAACTATAGCACTAAATAACCTTTTTTTTGAATGGCAGTTCCAAAAAAACGTACTTCTACATCAAAAAAGCGTATTCGAAAAAATGTTTGGAAAAAGAAAGGATATTGGGCGGCGTTGAAAGCTTTTTCATTATCGAGATCTATTTTTACGGGTAATTCAAAAAGTTTTTTTGTACGACAAATAATTTTTTTTTAATCTGAATTGGTTTAACTCGAATAAGATACAAAGGTTTTCTTTTTTGAATATCTTTTTTTTTTTCATTTCCGGGATGGGGATTCTCATTTTCCCCATCGCCCCATTTGGTATCTTAGTGTTATAATAATTTGTTATTTTTATAATATTCAATTTCAATTTATAATAATAAATAATTAAATAATTAAATAATAAAAATTTGTATATTTATACTATAGCTATATCGGAGCACATATATATAAGAGCTTTAACTGGGTTGTTGAAACTAATCCATTAAGTTTCAATTTTGTAACTTTATGAATCATTATTTCTCTGAATTACTATATATCCTTCCCTTGCTTTCAACCCAATTGAGAAAACTCCCTTTATAATTTAGTGGATATACAAATAATGTATCAATTTAAAATGATCTAAAAAAATTCTATGTTTGTATAAGAAGATGAATCAAGACATATTTTTAGAATTCGAAATTCGAAATACTTTTTTGAAGTATGGTACAATTATGACAGGAATCGAAACGCTTTTTATATAACGTAACGTGTACAACCCAATATCTAGTTGGTTTGATAAATCCTTAAAACGCAAAATCCTAACGATTAATACAAAGCTATGCAAATTACATAAATCTTTTGAAATCATTGGATGTGGTGCTGAAATTGTGATCTCTAAAAATAATATTTTTTCATTCATTTATTCATTCAATTGATAAGCATTTTTTTTTTTATAGATTCATAAAAATCATATAAAAGAATGAGAGATGAATCATTAAAAAATTAAAATGATAAAGAACATTTTTTTGTTGAATTCTATCTATGAATTGAAGTTACAACTAGTTAGTTTAGTTACAATAGAGGAGTTCTCTTTTAGGAAAACACAAACTATAAAATCTCTGTTGAAATAATTAAATATTAAATTAAATATTAAATAAAAAAAAGGATAATTAAATAAAACGATAAATAATAAAGATTCTTTTTGAACCTTCAAATTGCTATTTAAACGAGTTTTTATTCATCAATTTAAATTAAATGCTTCTTTTACATTTTACATTGAATTGACCCCTTCACCTTCAATCTCGACGATTGAATAAAAAATGGCTTATTATGATTTCGAGCAAGCCGCTATGGTGAAATCGGTAGACACGCTGCTCTTAGGAAGCAGTGCTAGAGCATCTCGGTTCGAGTCCGAGTAGCGGCATAGTATCTTCTAAAAGAGATAGAATAAGTCCTATAATGAATTTAATTCCTGATTTCCATTCCATAAAATCTAGAAACCCTCGCTTTTTTCAGAATTCTTATGATTTTTTCAACTTTAGAGCATATATTAACTCATATATCCTTTTCGGTCGTTTCAATTGTAATTACAATTCATTTTTTAACCTTATTCTTATTAGTCGATGAAGTCGTAGGACTATATGATTCATCAGAAAAGGGCATGATAGTTACCTTTTTCTGTATAACAGGATTATTAGTCACTCGTTGGATTTATTCAGGACATTTCCCATTAAGTGATTTATATGAATCATTAATCTTTCTTTCATGGGGTTTCTCCCTTATTCATATGGTTTACTATTTTAAAAAGCGTAAAAATGATTTAAGCGCAATAACCGCACCAAGTGTTATTTTTACCCAAGGCTTTGCCACTTCGGGTCTTTTAACCAAAATGCATCAATCCGCAATATTAGCGCCTGCTCTCCAATCCCAGTGGTTAATGATGCACGTAAGTATGATGGTATTAGGCTATGCAGCTCTTTTATGTGGATCATTATTATCAGTAGCTCTTCTAGTCATTACATTTCGAAAAGCCATAAAAATTATTGGTAAAAACAATAATTTATTAAATCAGTCATTTTCGTTTGGCGAAATCCAATACATGAATGAAAGAAGCAATGTTTTATTAAACACTTATTTTCTTTCTTCTAAAAATTTTTACAGGTATCAATTGACTCAACAATTGGATCGTTGGAGTTATCGTATTATTAGTCTCGGGTTTATCTTTTTAACCATAGGAATTCTTTCGGGAGCCGTATGGGCTAATGAGGCGTGGGGATCATATTGGAATTGGGACCCAAAGGAAACTTGGGCATTTATTACTTGGACCGTATTCGCGATTTATTTACATACCCGAACAAATAAAAATTTGGAAGGTGTAAATTCCGCACTTGTGGCTTCTATGGGATTTCTTATAATTTGGATATGCTATTTTGGGGTCAATCTATTAGGAATAGGTTTACATAGTTATGGTTCATTTACATTAACATCTAATTGAATTGAATAAAAAGGCTAAGCCTAACAAATACTAAGATAGGACAGCGTATATATAAGAAAACTTATTGTAAGCTGTCAAGAACCTTTTGAATCACTCCACTACTTGATTCAAAAGGTTCTAACAAAAGCCAAAGATGTCTGATTAAAATTCAATTTAATTCTTTTACCTTTTTTTACTTAACTTAAACTTAAGAGAAGAAAAAAGACTTCTTTCTTTTTTTTTTCACTGTACAACGAACAATTTTAAAAATCATAGGATTACTTTTTGATTTTTTGTTTTATTCATCAAAACTATCTATAAAAATAATTATATAGAATAGTTTCGACCTTCTCACCTGATAATGAGAGGACAAAATCCGGATAAATACCAATACCTATTACTGGTAGAAAGATAGAGATCGAAACAAATAACTCTCGTGGTCCAGAATCAAAAAAATAAGAACTTTGAGCATTAAATAGCTTGTATCCATAGAACATTTGACGTGACATAGATAATGAATAAATAGGAGTTAATATCATTCCAATTGACATTACGAAAGTAATTAGTATTTTTGGCATTAAAAAATATTTTTGGCTGGTAATTATTCCAAAAAAGACTATCAACTCTGCAACAAAACCACTCATGCCCGGTAATGCAAGAGAAGCCATCGATAAGATACTGAACATCGTAAATATTTTTGGAATCGGAATAGCCATTCCACCCATTTCGTCGAGATAAAAAAGACGCATTCTATCATAACTCGTTCCTGCCAAGAAAAAAAGTGCAGCACCGATAAATCCATGAGATATTATTTGTAAAATAGCTCCGTTGAGTCCCGTATCAGTTATAGAGCCAATTCCTATAATTATGAAACCCATATGAGATACGGAGGAATAGGCTATTCTTTTTTTTAAATTCCGTTGACCAAGAGATGTTGAAGCTGCATAAATTATTTGCATTGTACCCACTATTATCAACCAGGGAGAAAATATGGAATGAGCGTGGGGTAATAATTCCATATTGATGCGAACTAATCCATACGCTCCCATTTTTAATAAAATTCCGGCTAGAAGCATACAAGTACTGTAATGTGCCTCCCCATGGGTGTCTGGTAACCACGTATGTAAGGGTATAATCGGCGATTTGACAGCAAAAGCAATAAGAAATCCAATATAGAATATGATTTCCAGTGCGACAGGATACGATTGATTAGCTAATGTTTCAAAATTTAATGTTGGTTCATTAGAACCGTATAAACCGATACCCAAAACTCCTATTAATAAAAAAATGGAACCCCCCGCAGTGTACAAAATAAATTTTGTAGCCGAGTACAGACGTTTCTTTCCCCCCCACATGGATAGAAGTAGATAAACGGGAATTAATTCGAACTCCCACATGATGAAAAAAAGTAAAAGGTCTCGAGAAGAAAATGATCCTATTTGACCACTGTACATTGCTAGCATCAAGAAATGGAATAATCGCGAATCTCGAGTAACTGGCCAAGCCGCCAAAGTAGCTAAAGTAGTGATAAATCCTGTCAGTAAAATGGGCCCTATAGAAAGTCCATCTATTCCCAATCTCCAGTAAAAATCAAAAAAATTTATCCATTTATAATCTTCCTCCAGCTGGATTAATGGATCGTCCAATCGGAAATGATAACAAAATGCATAGGTTGTTAGAAGGAGTTCAAATATGCATATACACATAGTATACCACTTAATTAGCTTATTTCCTCTATGAGGAAGAAAGAAAATTAAAGAACCTGCAGATATTGGTAAAACTACAATTATTGTTAACCAAGGAAAATAATTCGTGGTAAAGACAAGATGCACTTGGACCAGAAAAACCCGTGCTCAAAAAAGATTTTTTTTGAGCACGGGTTTTTTCAGTAAAAAAAAAATAAAATGGATTCAAAATGTATTCAAGTGGGGTTTTCGGAACGTATCAATAAGCTAGACCCATACTTCGAGTTGTTTCATGCCATAAATAAACTCGAACGCTCAAGAAATCTGTTGGACAAGCGGATTCACATCTCTTACAACCAACACAGTCTTCTGTTCTTGGAGCGGAAGCAATTTGCTTAGCTTTACATCCATCCCAAGGTATCATTTCTAACACATCGGTGGGGCAGGCTCGGACACATTGAGTACACCCTATACATGTATCATAAATTTTTACTGAATGTGACATGGGATCTATAATTTTTTGAACATCATAAAATTTCAATCTAGTAAACTTGTAAATGAATCATTATAGTTAAACACCAGATGAATCAACGATTTACCAGAAATTTTCTAATCAATTTCCTTCGGGATCAACTCATAAGAAAGGACCAAGATACTTTGATTTCTTACGTTTTCGAAAACATGATGTAGATTCCAACATATTGGACATGCTAATTCAAATTGGTGAATCTTATAATTTAATATTATTAATATTACT
>NW_028323044.1:10989350-10994350 GCF_047325235.1 Durio zibethinus | reverse complement strand
GTGCCGATGGTGCTCGAGGCAACCGCCCGCACCAAGGGCCGGCTTGTGCCGATGGTGTTCGAGGCAACCGCCCGCACCAGGGCCCAGCGTGTGCCGATGGTGGTCGAGGCAACCGCCAGCACCAGGGCCCAGCGTGTGCCGATGGTGGTCGAGGCAACCGCCCGCACCAGGGCCCAGCGTGTGCCGATGGTGGTCGAGGCAACCGCCCGCACCAGGGCCCAGCGTGTGCCGATGGTGGTCGAGGCAAGCGCCCGCACCAGGGCCCAGCGTGTGCCGATGGTGGTCGAGGCAAGCGCCCTCACCAAGGCCGAGCGTGTGCCGATGGTGGTCGAGGCAACCGCCCGCACCAGGGCCCAGCGTGTGCCGATGGTGGTCGAGGCAAGCGCCCGCACCAAGGCCGAGCGTGTGCCGATGGTGGTCGAGGCAAGCGCCCGCACCAGGGCGCAGCGTGTGCCGATGGTGGTCGAGGCAAGCGCCCTCACCAAGGCCGAGCGTGTGCCGATGGTGGTCGAGGCAACCGGCCGCACCAAGGGCCGGCGTGTGCCGATGGTGTTCGAGGCAACCGCCCGCACCAGGGCCCAGCGTGTGCCGATGGTGGTCGAGCCAGGAGCCCGCACCAAGGGCCGGCTTGTGTCGATGGTGTTCGGGGCAACCGCCCGTACCAGGGCCCAGCGTGTGCCGATGGTGCTGGGGGCAAGCGCCCGCACCAGGGCCCAGCGTGTGCCGATGGTGCTGGGGGCAAGCGCCCGCCCCAGGGCCCAGCGTGTGCCGATGGTTATCGGGGCAACCGGCCGCACCAGGGCCCAGGGTCTGCCGATGGTGCTCGAGGCAACCGCCCGCACCAAGGCTCAGCATGTGCCGATTGTGATCGAGGCAACAACCCACACCAGGGCCCAGCTTGTGCCGATGGCGGTCGAGGCAAGTGCCCGTACCGAAGGGCAGCCTATGCCGATGATGGTCGATGCATGTGCCATCACCATGCGTCATCATGTGCCATTGATGGTCGAGGCCTTGGCCGAAGTTCGATTTTGAGCCACGGTGCCCATGCTTGGCTCCAGCATGTGCTGGTGCCGCATTTTTTTCACTCGGGACAGCATCGCCGGAGCATCGCCGGAGCATCGCCGGAGTACCGCCGGAGAACCTGACCGGCGGCATTGGGGTTCCGGCGATTGGGAGGGGGGCCGGGGGGGTGTGCGCACATGATGTGCGATGGGTGCTGGTACTTGGCCTTGTGTTGGCCCCCTATCCCTCATCAAACCTCTGAGAATTCACACCCCCTTAAAGAGCATTTGAGATTTTACAGGTTTGCTACCAGTAGCCGTTAAAGTGTCTGAAATGGGGACACTTTTTTCAAACGGTCACAAAATCTTCTCTACTTCGAGTTTTTAGCTGAATTTTTTTGTGCATGCCAACAAAAATAGAAGGATCATGCCTACAAAATTTGGGGCCAAAAATCCTTATAAAAAAATTTTAAAAAATCCCGAACCGCAAAAAGTTTCGAAAATCGTGAAAAATAAAAAACGAGTCATCTTCCAACGAAACTTCACGTGAAGGCTTAGGGGACCATTGTATGAATTTACAAGCCATAAAAATGGCATTGGCACGGCAGAAATTTGAAGATGTGCCTAAACCCACCAGGGCCCAGCGTGTGCCGATGGTGCTCGAGGCAACCGCCCGCACCAGGGCCCAGCGTGTGCCGATGGTGCTCGAGGCAAGCGCCCGCACCAGGGCCCAGCGTGTGCCGATGGTGGTCGAGGCAACCGCCCGCACCAGGGCCGATAGTGTGCCGATGGTGCTCGAGGCAACCTGTCGCACCAGGGCCCAGCGTGTGCCGATGGTGATCGAGGCAACCTGCCGCACCAGGGCCCAGCGTGTGCCGATGGTGGTCGAGGCAAGTTCCCGCACCAGCGCCCAGCGTGTGCCGATGGTGCTCGAGGCAACCGACCGCACCAGGGCCCAGCGTGTGCCGATGGTGCTCGAGGCAACCTGCCGCACCAGGGCCCAGCGTCTGCCGATGGTGCTCGAGGCAACCTGCCGCACCAGGGCCCAGCGTCTGCCGATGGTGCTCGAGGCAAGCGCCCGCACCAGGGCCCAGCGTGTGCCGATGGTGGTCGAGGCAAGCGCCCGCACCAGGGCCCAGCGTGTGCCGATGGTGGTCGAGGCAACCGCCCGCACCAGGGCCCAGCGTGTGCCGATGGTGCTCGAGGCAACCTGCCGCACCAGGGCCCAGCGTGTGCCGATGGTGCTCGAGGCAACCGACCGCACCAGGGCCGAGCGTGTGCCGATGGTGGTCGAGGCAAGCGCCCGCACCAGGGCCCAGCGTGTGCCGATGGTGGTCGAGGCAACCTGCCGCACCAGGGCCCAGCGTGTGCCGATGGTGCTCGAGGCAACCGACCGCACCAGGGCCGAGCGTGTGCCGATGGTGCTCGAGGCAAGCACCCGCACCAGGGCCCAGCGTGTGCCGATGGTGGTCGAGGCAACCTGCCGCACCAGGGCCCAGCGTGTGCCGATGGTGGTCGAGGCAAGCGCCCGCACCAGGGCCCAGCGTGTGCCGATGGTGGTCGAGGCAAGCGCCCGCACCTGGGCCCAGCGTGTGCCGATGGTGGTCGAGGCAAGCGCCCGCACCAGGGCCCAGCGTGTGCCGATGGTGGTCGAGGCAACCTGCCGCACCAGGGCGGAGCGTGTGCCGATGGTGGTCGAGGCAAGCGCCCGCACCAGGGCCCAGCGTGTGCCGATGGTGGTCGAGGCAACCTGCCGCACCAGGGCCCAGCGTGTGCCGATGGTGCTCGAGGCAACCGACCGCACCAGGGCCGAGCGTGTGCCGATGGTGCTCGAGGCAAGCTGCCGCACCAGGGCCCAGCGTGTGCCGATGGTGGTCGAGGCAACCGCCCGCACCAGGGCCCAGCGTGTGCCCGATGGTGATCGAGGCAACCGACCGCACCAGGGCCCAGCGTGTGCCGATGGTGCTCGAGGCAACCTGCCGCACCAGGGCCCAGCGTGTGCCGATGGTCGTCGAGGGAACCTGCCGCACCAGGGCCCAGCGTGTGCCGATGGTGGTCGAGGCAAGCGCCCGCACCAGGGCCCAGCGTGTGCCGATGGTGCTCGAGGCAACCGACCGCACCAGGGCCCAGCGTGTGCCGATGGTGCTCGAGGCAACCTGCCGCACCAGGGCCCAGCGTGTGCCGATGGTGGTCGAGGCAAGCGCCCGCATCAGGGCCCAGCGTGTGCCGATGGTGGTCGAGGCAAGCGCCCGCACCAGGGCCCAGCGTGTGCCGATGGTGCTCGAGGCAACCGATCGCACCAGGGCCCAGCGTGTGCCGATGGTGGTCGAGGCAAGCGCCCGCACCAGGGCCCAGCGTGTGCCGATGGTGCTCGAGGCAACCGACCGCACCAGGGCCCAGCGTGTGCCGATGGTGCTCGAGGCAACCTGCCGCACCAGGGCCCAGCGTGTGCCGATGGTGGTCGAGGCAAGCGCCCGCACCAGGGCCCAGCGTGTGCCGATGGTGCTCGAGGCAAGCGCCCGCACCAGGGCCCAGCGTGTGCCGATGGTGCTCGAGGCAACCGATCGCACCAG
The DNA here is from genome assembly GCF_047325235.1 of Durio zibethinus. NCBI lineage: Eukaryota > Viridiplantae > Streptophyta > Magnoliopsida > Malvales > Malvaceae > Durio > Durio zibethinus. The sequence continues at coordinate 10,990,776 of NW_028323044.1, read as the reverse complement.
GGCCCAGCGTGTACCGATGGTGGTCGAGGCAAGCGGCCGCACCAGGGCCCAGCGTGTGCCGATGGTGGTCGAGGCAAGCGCCCGCACCAGTGCCCAGCGTGTGCCGATGGTGCTGGGGGCAACCGCCCGCACCAGGGCCCAGCGTGTGCCGATGGTGCTCGAGGCAAGCGCCCGCACCAGGGCCCAGCGTGTGCCGATGGTGCTCGAGGCAACCGATCGCACCAGGGCCCAGCGTGTACCGATGGTGGTCGAGGCAAGCGGCCGCACCAGGGCCCAGCGTGTGCCGATGGTGGTCGAGGCAAGCGCCCGCACAAGGGCCCAGCGTGTGCCGATGGTGGTCGAGGCAAGCGCCCGCACCAGGGCCCAACGTGTGCCGATGGTGCTGGGGGCAACCGCCCGCACCAGGGCCCAGCGTGTGCCGATGGTGATCGAGGCAACCGCCCGCCCCAGGGCCCAGCGTGTGCCGATGGTGGTCGAGGCAAGCGCCCGCACCAGTGCCCAGCGTGTGCCGATGGTGGTCGAGGCAAGCGCCCGCACCAGGGCCCAGCTTTTGCCGATGGTGATCGAGGCAACCGGCCGCTCCAGGGCCCAGCGTGTGCCGATGGTTATCGGGGCAACCGGCCGCACCAGGGCCCAGGGTCTGCCGATGGTGCTCGAGGCAACCGCCCGCACCAAGGCTCAGCATGTGCCGCTGGTGATCGAGGCAACAACCCACACCAGGGCCCAGCTTGTGCCGATGGCGGTCGAGGCAAGTGCCCGTACCGAAGGGCAGCCTATGCCGATGATGGTCGATGCATGTGCCATCACCATGCGTCATCATGTGCCATTGATGGTCGAGGCCTTGGCCGAAGTTCGATTTTGAGCCACGGTGCCCATGCTTGGCTCCAGCATGTGCTGGTGCCGCATTTTTTTCACTCGGGACAGCATCGCCGGAGCATCGCCGGAGTACCGCCGGAGGCTAAGGTCGCGGCGGCATTGGGGTTCCGGCGATTGGGAGGGGGGCCGGGGGGGTGTGCGCACATGACGTGCGATGGGTGCTGGTGCTTGGCCCTTGTGTTGGCCCCCTATCCCTCATCAAACCTCTGAGAACTCACACCCCCTTAAAGAGCGTTTGAGATTTTACAGGTTTGCTGCCAGTAGCCGTTGAAGTGTCTGAAACGGGGACACTTTTTTCAAACGGTCGCGAAATCTTCTCCGGTTCGAGTTTTTAGCTGAATTTTTTTGTGCATGCCAACAAAAATAGAAGGATCACGTCCACAAAATTTGGGGCCAAAACTCCTTCTAAAAAAATTCTAAAAAATCCCGAACCGCAAAAAGTTTCGAAAATCGTGAAAAATAGAAAACGAGTCATCTTGCAACGAAACTTCACGTGAAGGCTTAGGGGACCATTGTATGAATTTACAAGCCATAAAAATGGCATTGGCAC
>NW_028323044.1:10976850-10979350 GCF_047325235.1 Durio zibethinus | reverse complement strand
GTGCCGATGGTGCTCGAGGCAAGCGCCCGCACCAGGGCCCAGCGTGTGCCGATGGTGGTCGAGGCAACCGCCCGCACCAGGGCCGATAGTGTGCCGATGGTGCTCGAGGCAACCTGTCGCACCAGGGCCCAGCGTGTGCCGATGGTGATCGAGGCAACCTGCCGCACCAGGGCCCAGCGTGTGCCGATGGTGGTCGAGGCAAGTTCCCGCACCAGCGCCCAGCGTGTGCCGATGGTGCTCGAGGCAACCGACCGCACCAGGGCCCAGCGTGTGCCGATGGTGCTCGAGGCAACCTGCCGCACCAGGGCCCAGCGTCTGCCGATGGTGCTCGAGGCAACCTGCCGCACCAGGGCCCAGCGTCTGCCGATGGTGCTCGAGGCAAGCGCCCGCACCAGGGCCCAGCGTGTGCCGATGGTGGTCGAGGCAAGCGCCCGCACCAGGGCCCAGCGTGTGCCGATGGTGGTCGAGGCAACCGCCCGCACCAGGGCCCAGCGTGTGCCGATGGTGCTCGAGGCAACCTGCCGCACCAGGGCCCAGCGTGTGCCGATGGTGCTCGAGGCAACCGACCGCACCAGGGCCGAGCGTGTGCCGATGGTGGTCGAGGCAAGCGCCCGCACCAGGGCCCAGCGTGTGCCGATGGTGGTCGAGGCAACCTGCCGCACCAGGGCCCAGCGTGTGCCGATGGTGCTCGAGGCAACCGACCGCACCAGGGCCGAGCGTGTGCCGATGGTGCTCGAGGCAAGCACCCGCACCAGGGCCCAGCGTGTGCCGATGGTGGTCGAGGCAACCTGCCGCACCAGGGCCCAGCGTGTGCCGATGGTGCTCGAGGCAACCTGCCGCACCAGGGCCCAGCGTGTGCCGATGGTGGTCGAGGCAAGCGCCCGCACCAGGGCCCAGCGTGTGCCGATGGTGGTCGAGGCAAGCGCCCGCACCTGGGCCCAGCGTGTGCCGATGGTGGTCGAGGCAAGCGCCCGCACCAGGGCCCAGCGTGTGCCGATGGTGGTCGAGGCAACCTGCCGCACCAGGGCGGAGCGTGTGCCGATGGTGGTCGAGGCAAGCGCCCGCACCAGGGCCCAGCGTGTGCCGATGGTGGTCGAGGCAACCTGCCGCACCAGGGCCCAGCGTGTGCCGATGGTGCTCGAGGCAACCGACCGCACCAGGGCCGAGCGTGTGCCGATGGTGCTCGAGGCAAGCTGCCGCACCAGGGCCCAGCGTGTGCCGATGGTGGTCGAGGCAACCGCCCGCACCAGGGCCCAGCGTGTGCCCGATGGTGATCGAGGCAACCGACCGCACCAGGGCCCAGCGTGTGCCGATGGTGCTCGAGGCAACCTGCCGCACCAGGGCCCAGCGTGTGCCGATGGTCGTCGAGGGAACCTGCCGCACCAGGGCCCAGCGTGTGCCGATGGTGGTCGAGGCAAGCGCCCGCACCAGGGCCCAGCGTGTGCCGATGGTGCTCGAGGCAACCGACCGCACCAGGGCCCAGCGTGTGCCGATGGTGCTCGAGGCAACCTGCCGCACCAGGGCCCAGCGTGTGCCGATGGTGGTCGAGGCAAGCGCCCGCATCAGGGCCCAGCGTGTGCCGATGGTGGTCGAGGCAAGCGCCCGCACCAGGGCCCAGCGTGTGCCGATGGTGCTCGAGGCAACCGATCGCACCAGGGCCCAGCGTGTGCCGATGGTGGTCGAGGCAAGCGCCCGCACCAGGGCCCAGCGTGTGCCGATGGTGCTCGAGGCAACCGACCGCACCAGGGCCCAGCGTGTGCCGATGGTGCTCGAGGCAACCTGCCGCACCAGGGCCCAGCGTGTGCCGATGGTGGTCGAGGCAAGCGTCCGCACCAGGGCCCAGCGTGTGCCGATGGTGCTCGAGGCAAGCGCCCGCACCAGGGCCCAGCGTGTGCCGATGGTGCTCGAGGCAACCGATCGCACCAGGGCCCAGCGTGTACCGATGGTGGTCGAGGCAAGCGGCCGCACCAGGGCCCAGCGTGTGCCGATGGTGGTCGAGGCAAGCGCCCGCACAAGGGCCCAGCGTGTGCCGATGGTGGTCGAGGCAAGCGCCCGCACCAGGGCCCAACGTGTGCCGATGGTGCTGGGGGCAACCGCCCGCACCAGGACCCAGCGTGTGCCGATGGTGATCGAGGCAACCGCCCGCCCCAGGGCCCAGCGTGTGCCGATGGTGGTCGAGGCAAGCGCCCGCACCAGTGCCCAGCGTGTGCCGATGGTGGTCGAGGCAAGCGCCCGCACCAGGGCCCAGCTTTTGCCGATGGTGATCGAGGCAACCGGCCGCTCCAGGGCCCAGCGTGTGCCGATGGTTATCGGGGCAACCGGCCGCACCAGGGCCCAGGGTCTGCCGATGGTGCTCGAGGCAACCGCCCGCACCAAGGCTCAGCATGTGCCGCTGGTGATCGAGGCAACAACCCACACCAGGGCCCAGCTTGTGCCGATGGCGGTCGAGGCAAGTGCCCGTACCGAAGGGCAGCCTATGCCGATGATGGTCGATGCATGT
>NW_028323044.1:10954350-10956850 GCF_047325235.1 Durio zibethinus | reverse complement strand
GGTTATCGGGGCAACCGGCCGCACCAGGGCCCAGGGTCTGCCGATGGTGCTCGAGGCAACCGCCCGCACCAAGGCTCAGCATGTGCCGATTGTGATCGAGGCAACAACCCACACCAGGGCCCAGCTTGTGCCGATGGCGGTCGAGGCAAGTGCCCGTACCGAAGGGCAGCCTATGCCGATGATGGTCGATGCATGTGCCATCACCATGCGTCATCATGTGCCATTGATGGTCGAGGCCTTGGCCGAAGTTCGATTTTGAGCCACGGTGCCCATGCTTGGCTCCAGCATGTGCTGGTGCCACATTTTTTTCACTCGGGACAGCATCGCCGGAGCATCGCCGGAGCATCGCCGGAGTACCGCCGGAGAACCTGACCGGCGGCATTGGGGTTCCGGCGATTGGGAGGGGGGCCGGGGGGGTGTGCGCACATGATGTGCGATGGGTGCTGGTACTTGGCCTTGTGTTGGCCCCCTATCCCTCATCAAACCTCTGAGAATTCACACCCCCTTAAAGAGCATTTGAGATTTTACAGGTTTGCTACCAGTAGCCGTTAAAGTGTCTGAAATGGGGACACTTTTTTCAAACGGTCACAAAATCTTCTCTACTTCGAGTTTTTAGCTGAATTTTTTTGTGCATGCCAACAAAAATAGAAGGATCATGCCTACAAAATTTGGGGCCAAAAATCCTTATAAAAAAATTTTAAAAAATCCCGAACCGCAAAAAGTTTCGAAAATCGTGAAAAATAGAAAACGAGTCATCTTCCAACGAAACTTCACGTGAAGGCTTAGGGGACCATTGTATGAATTTACAAGCCATAAAAATGGCATTGGCACGGCAGAAATTTGAAGATGTGCCTAAACCCACCAGGGCCCAGCGTGTGCCGATGGTGCTCGAGGCAACCGCCCGCACCAGGGCCCAGCGTGTGCCGATGGTGGTCGAGGCAACCGCCCGCACCAGGGCCGATAGTGTGCCGATGGTGCTCGAGGCAACCTGTCGCACCAGGGCCCAGCGTGTGCCGATGGTGATCGAGGCAACCTGCCGCACCAGGGCCCAGCGTGTGCCGATGGTGGTCGAGGCAAGCGCCCGCACCAGCGCCCAGCGTGTGCCGATGGTGCTCGAGGCAACCGACCGCACCAGGGCCCAGCGTGTGCCGATGGTGCTCGAGGCAACCTGCCGCACCAGGGCCCAGCGTGTGCCGATGGTGCTCGAGGCAACCTGCCGCACCAGGGCCCAGGGTGTGCCGATGGTGCTCGAGGCAAGTGCCCGCACCAGGGCCCAGCGTGTGCCGATGGTGGTCGAGGCAAGCGCCCGCACCAGGGCCCAGCGTGTGCCGATGGTGGTCGAGGCAACCGCCCGCACCAGGGCCCAGCGTGTGCCGATGGTGCTCGAGGCAACCTGCCGCACCAGGGCCCAGCGTGTGCCGATGGTGGTCGAGGCAAGCGCCCGCACCAGGGCCCAGCGTGTGCCGATGGTGGTCGAGGCAACCTGCCGCACCAGGGCCCAGCGTGTGCCGATGGTGCTCGAGGCAAGCGCCCGCACCAGGGCCGAGCGTGTGCCGATGGTGCTCGAGGCAAGCGCCCGCACCAGGGCCCAGCGTGTGCCGATGGTGCTCGAGGCAACCGACCGCACCAGGGCCGAGCGTGTGCCGATGGTGGTCGAGGCAACCGCCCGCACCAGGGCCCAGCGTGTGCCGATGGTGGTCGAGGCAACCTGCCGCACCAGGGCCCAGCGTGTGCCGATGGTGCTCGAGGCAACCGACCGCACCAGGGCGGAGCGTGTGCCGATGGTGGTCGAGGCAAGCGCAAGCACCAGGGCCCAGCGTGTGCCGATGGTGGTCGAGGCTGCCGATGGTGGTCGAGGCAACCTGCCGCACCAGGGCCCAACGTGTGCCGATGGTGCTCGAGGCAACCGACCGCACCAGGGCCGAGCGTGTGCCGATGGTGCTCGAGGCAAGCTGCCGCACCAGGGCCCAGCGTGTGCCGATGGTGGTCGAGGCAACCGTCCGCACCAGGGCCCAGCGTGTGCCGATGGTGATCGAGGCAACCGACCGCACCAGGGCCCAGCGTGTGCCGATGGTGGTCGAGGCAACCGTCCGCACCAGGGCCCAGCGTGTGCCGATGGTGATCGAGGCAACCGACCGCACCAGGGCCCAGCGTGTGCCGATGGTGCTCGAGGCAACCTGCCGCACCAGGGCCCAGCGTGTGCCGATGGTGGTCGAGGGAACCTGCCGCACCAGGGCCCAGCGTGTGCCGATGGTGGTCGAGGCAACCGCCCGCACCAGGGCCCAGCGTGTGCCGATGGTGGTCGAGGCAACCGACCGCACCAGGGCCCAGCGTGTGCCGATGGTGCTCGAGGCAACCTGCCGCACCAGGGCCCAGCGTGTGCCGATGGTGGTCGAGGCAAGCGCCCGCACCAGGGCCCAGCGTGTGCCGATGGTGGTCGAGGCAACCTGCCGCACCAGGGCCCAGCGTGTGCCGATGGTGCTCGAGGCAACCGACCGCA
>NW_028323044.1:10941850-10944350 GCF_047325235.1 Durio zibethinus | reverse complement strand
CACCAGGGCCCAGCGTGTGCCGATGGTGGTCGAGGCAACCGCCCGCACCAAGGCCGAGCGTGTGCCGATGGTGGTCGAGGCAAGCGCCCGCACCAGGGCCCAGCGTGTGCCGATGGTGGTCGAGGCAACCGCCCGCACCAAGGCCGAGCGTGTGCCGATGGTGGTCGAGGCAACCGCCCGCACCAGGGCCCAGCGTGTGCCGATGGTGATCGAGGCAAGCGCCCGCACCAAGGCCGAGCGTGTGCCGATGGTGGTCGAGGCAAGCGCCCGCACCAGGGCCCAGCGTGTGCCGATGGTGCTCGAGGCAAGCGCCCTCACCAAGGCCGAGCGTGTGCCGATGGTGGTCGAGGCAACCGGCCGCACCAAGGGCCGGCGTGTGCCGATGGTGTTCGAGGCAACCGCCCGCACCAGGGCCCAGCGTGTGCCGATGGTGGTCGAGCCAGGAGCCCGCACCAAGGGCCGGCTTGTGCCGATGGTGTTCGGGGCAAGCGCCCGCACCAGGGCCCAGCGTGTGCCGATGGTTCTGGGGGCAAGCGCCCGCCCCAGGGCCCAGCGTGTGCCGATGGTTATCGGGGCAACCGGCCGCACCAGGGCCCAGGGTCTGCCGATGGTGCTCGAGGCAACCGCCCGCACCAAGGCTCAGCATGTGCCGATTGTGATCGAGGCAACAACCCACACCAGGGCCCAGCTTGTGCCGATGGCGGTCGAGGCAAGTGCCCGTACCGAAGGGCAGCCTATGCCGATGATGGTCGATGCATGTGCCATCACCATGCGTCATCATGTGCCATTGATGGTCGAGGCCTTGGCCGAAGTTCGATTTTGAGCCACGGTGCCCATGCTTGGCTCCAGCATGTGCTGGTGCCGCATTTTTTTCACTCGGGACAGCATCGCCGGAGCATCGCCGGAGCATCGCCGGAGTACCGCCGGAGAACCTGACCGGCGGCATTGGGGTTCCGGCGATTGGGAGGGGGGCCGGGGGGGTGTGCGCACATGATGTGCGATGGGTGCTGGTACTTGGCCTTGTGTTGGCCCCCTATCCCTCATCAAACCTCTGAGAATTCACACCCCCTTAAAGAGCATTTGAGATTTTACAGGTTTGCTACCAGTAGCCGTTAAAGTGTCTGAAATGGGGACACTTTTTTCAAACGGTCACAAAATCTTCTCTACTTCGAGTTTTTAGCTGAATTTTTTTGTGCATGCCAACAAAAATAGAAGGATCATGCCTACAAAATTTGGGGCCAAAAATCCTTATAAAAAAATTTTAAAAAATCCCGAACCGCAAAAAGTTTCGAAAATCGTGAAAAATAGAAAACGAGTCATCTTCCAACGAAACTTCACGTGAAGGCTTAGGGGACCATTGTATGAATTTACAAGCCATAAAAATGGCATTGGCACGGCAGAAATTTGAAGATGTGCCTAAACCCACCAGGGCCCAGCGTGTGCCGATGGTGGTCGAGGCAAGCGCCCGCACCAGGGCCCAGCGTGTGCCGATGGTGGTCGAGGCTGCCGATGGTGGTTCGAGGCAACCTGCCGCACCAGGGCCCAGCGTGTGCCGATGGTGCTCGAGGCAACCGACCGCACCAGGGCCGAGCGTGTGCCGATGGTGCTCGAGGCAAGCTGCCGCACCAGGGCCCAGCGTGTGCCGATGGTGGTCGAGGCAACCGCCCGCACCAGGGCCGAGCGTGTGCCGATGGTGATCGAGGCAACCGACCGCACCAGGGCCCAGCGTGTGCCGATGGTGCTCGAGGCAACCTGCCGCACCAGGGCCCAGCGTGTGCCGATGGTGGTCGAGGCAACCTGCCGCACCAGGGCCCAGCGTGTGCCGATGGTGCTGGGGGCAACCGCCCGCACCAGGGCCCAGCGTGTGCCGATGGTGATCGAGGCAACCGCCCGCACCAGGGCCCAGCGTGTGCCGATGGTGGTCGAGGCAAGCGCCCGCACCAGTGCCCAGCGTGTGCCGATGGTGGTCGAGGCAAGCGCCCGCACCAGGGCCCAGCTTTTGCCGATGGTGATCGAGGCAACCGGCCGCTCCAGGGCCCAGCGTGTGCCGATGGTTATCGGGGGAACCGGCCGCACCAGGGCCCAGGGTCTGCGGATGGTGCTCGAGGCAACCGCCCGCACCAAGGCTCAGCATGTGCCGCTGGTGATCGAGGCAACAACCCACACCAGGGCCCAGCTTGTGCCGATGGCGGTCGAGGCAAGTGCCCGTACCGAAGGGCAGCCTATGCCGATGATGGTCGATGCATGTGCCATCACCATGCGTCATCATGTGCCATTGATGGTCGAGGCCTTGGCCGAAGTTCGATTTTGAGCCACGGTGCCCATGCTTGGCTCCAGCATGTGCTGGTGCCGCATTTTTTTCACTCGGGACAGCATCGCCGGAGCATCGCCGGAGCATCGCCGGAGTACCGCCGGAGAACCTGACCGGCGGCATTGGGGTTCCGGCGATTGGGAGGGGGGCCGGGGGGGTGTGCGCACATGACGTGCGATGGGTGCTGGT
>NW_028323044.1:10929350-10934350 GCF_047325235.1 Durio zibethinus | reverse complement strand
ATGTGCCCGCAACAAGGGCCAACGTGAGCCGATGGTGGTCGAGGCAACCGCCCGCACCAGCTCGAGGCATGTGCCCACACCAAGGCCCGGCATGTATCGATGGTGTTCGACGTAGGGGCAATCTTCTGCTGATGGTGGTCGAGGCAAGAGCCCGCACCAAGGGCCAGCGTGTGCCCATGGTGCTCGAGGCAACCGTCCGCACCAGGGCCCAGCGTGTGCCGATGGTGGTCGAGGCAACCGCCCGCACCAGGGCCCAGCGTGTGCCGATGGTGCTCGAGGCAACCGCCCGCACCAAGGGCCGGCTTGTGCCGATGGTGTTCGAGGCAACCGCCCGCACCAGGGCCCAGCGTGTGCCGATGGTGGTCGAGGCAACCGCCAGCACCAGGGCCCAGCGTGTGCCGATGGTGGTCGAGGCAACCGCCCGCACCAGGGCCCAGCGTGTGCCGATGGTGGTCGAGGCAACCGCCCGCACCAAGGCCGAGCGTGTGCCGATGGTGGTCGAGGCAAGCGCCCGCACCAGGGCCCAGCGTGTGCCGATGGTGGTCGAGGCAACCGCCCGCACCAAGGCCGAGCGTGTGCCGATGGTGGTCGAGGCAACCGCCCGCACCAGGGCCCAGCGTGTGCCGATGGTGGTCGAGGCAAGCGCCCGCACCAAGGCCGAGCGTGTGCCGATGGTGGTCGAGGCAAGCGCCCGCACCAGGGCCCAGCGTGTGCCGATGGTGCTCGAGGCAAGCGCCCTCACCAAGGCCGAGCGTGTGCCGATGGTGGTCGAGGCAACCGGCCGCACCAAGGGCCGGCGTGTGCCGATGGTGTTCGAGGCAACCGCCCGCACCAGGGCCCAGCGTGTGCCGATGGTGGTCGAGCCAGGAGCCCGCACCAAGGGCCGGCTTGTGCCGATGGTGTTCGGGGCAAGCGCCCGCACCAGGGCCCAGCGTATGCCGATGGTTCTGGGGGCAAGCGCCCGCCCCAGGGCCCAGCGTGTGCCGATGGTTATCGGGGCAACCGGCCGCACCAGGGCCCAGGGTCTGCCGATGGTGCTCGAGGCAACCGCCCGCACCAAGGCTCAGCATGTGCCGATTGTGATCGAGGCAACAACCCACACCAGGGCCCAGCTTGTGCCGATGGCGGTCGAGGCAAGTGCCCGTACCGAAGGGCAGCCTATGCCGATGATGGTCGATGCATGTGCCATCACCATGCGTCATCATGTGCCATTGATGGTCGAGGCCTTGGCCGAAGTTCGATTTTGAGCCACGGTGCCCATGCTTGGCTCCAGCATGTGCTGGTGCCGCATTTTTTTCACTCGGGACAGCATCGCCGGAGCATCGCCGGAGCATCGCCGGAGTACCGCCGGAGAACCTGACCGGCGGCATTGGGGTTCCGGCGATTGGGAGGGGGGCCGGGGGGGTGTGCGCACATGATGTGCGATGGGTGCTGGTACTTGGCCTTGTGTTGGCCCCCTATCCCTCATCAAACCTCTGAGAATTCACACCCCCTTAAAGAGCATTTGAGATTTTACAGGTTTGCTACCAGTAGCCGTTAAAGTGTCTGAAATGGGGACACTTTTTTCAAACGGTCACAAAATCTTCTCTACTTCGAGTTTTTAGCTGAATTTTTTTGTGCATGCCAACAAAAATAGAAGGATCATGCCTACAAAATTTGGGGCCAAAAATCCTTATAAAAAAATTTTAAAAAATCCCGAACCGCAAAAAGTTTCGAAAATCGTGAAAAATAGAAAACGAGTCACCTTCCAACGAAACTTCACGTGAAGGCTTAGGGGACCATTGTATGAATTTACAAGCCATAAAAATGGCATTGGCACGGCAGAAATTTGAAGATGTGCCTAAACCCACCAGGGCCCAGCGTGTGCCGATGGTGCTCGAGGCAACCGCCCGCACCAGGGCCCAGCGTGTGCCGATGGTGGTCGAGGCAACCGCCCGCACCAGGGCCGATAGTGTGCCGATGGTGCTCGAGGCAACCTGTCGCACCAGGGCCCAGCGTGTGCCGATGGTGATCGAGGCAACCTGCCGCACCAGGGCCCAGCGTGTGCCGATGGTGGTCGAGGCAAGCGCCCGCACCAGCGCCCAGCGTGTGCCGATGGTGCTCGAGGCAACCGACCGCACCAGGGCCCAGCGTGTGCCGATGGTGCTCGAGGCAACCTGCCGCACCAGGGCCCAGCGTGTGCCGATGGTGCTCGAGGCAACCTGCCGCACCAGGGCCCAGCGTGTGCCGATGGTGCTCGAGGCAAGCGCCCGCACCAGGGCCCAGCGTGTGCCGATGGTGCTCGAGGCAAGCGCCCGCACCAGGGCCCAGCGTGTGCCGATGGTGGTCGAGGCAACCGCCCGCACCAGGGCCCAGCGTGTGCCGATGGTGCTCGAGGCAACCTGCCGCACCAGGGCCCAGCGTGTGCCGATGGTGGTCGAGGCAAGCGCCCGCACCAGGGCCCAGCGTGTGCCGATGGTGGTCGAGGCAACCTGCCGCACCAGGGCCCAGCGTGTGCCGATGGTGCTCGAGGCAAGCGCCCGCACCAGGGCCGAGCGTGTGCCGATGGTGCTCGAGGCAAGCGCCCGCACCAGGGCCCAGCGTGTGCCGATGGTGCTCGAGGCAACCGACCGCACCAGGGCCGAGCGTGTGCCGATGGTGGTCGAGGCAACCGCCCGCACCAGGGCCCAGCGTGTGCCGATGGTGGTCGAGGCAACCTGCCGCACCAGGGCCCAGCGTGTGCCGATGGTGCTCGAGGCAACCGACCGCACCAGGGCGGAGCGTGTGCCGATGGTGGTCGAGGCAAGCGCAAGCACCAGGGCCCAGCGTGTGCCGATGGTGGTCGAGGCTGCCGATGGTGGTCGAGGCAACCTGCCGCACCAGGGCCCAACGTGTGCCGATGGTGCTCGAGGCAACCGACCGCACCAGGGCCGAGCGTGTGCCGATGGTGCTCGAGGCAAGCTGCCGCACCAGGGCCCAGCGTGTGCCGATGGTGGTCGAGGCAACCGTCCGCACCAGGGCCCAGCGTGTGCCGATGGTGATCGAGGCAACCGACCGCACCAGGGCCCAGCGTGTGCCGATGGTGCTCGAGGCAACCTGCCGCACCAGGGCCCAGCGTGTGCCGATGGTGGTCGAGGGAACCTGCCGCACCAGGGCCCAGCGTGTGCCGATGGTGGTCGAGGCAACCGCCCGCACCAGGGCCCAGCGTGTGCCGATGGTGGTCGAGGCAACCGACCGCACCAGGGCCCAGCGTGTGCCGATGGTGCTCGAGGCAACCTGCCGCACCAGGGCCCAGCGTGTGCCGATGGTGGTCGAGGCAAGCGCCCGCACCAGGGCCCAGCGTGTGCCGATGGTGGTCGAGGCAACCTGCCGCACCAGGGCCCAGCGTGTGCCGATGGTGCTCGAGGCAACCGACTGCACCAGGGCCGAGCGTGTGCCGATGGTGGTCGAGGCAAGCGCCCGCACCAGGGCCCAGCGTGTGCCGATGGTGGTCGAGGCAACCGCCCGCACCAGGGCCCAGCGTGTGCCGATGGTGGTCGAGGCAACCTGCCGCACCAGGGCCCAGCGTGTGCCGATGGTGCTCGAGGCAACCGACCGCACCAGGGCGGAGCGTGTGCCGATGGTGGTCGAGGCAAGCGCCCGCACCAGGGCCCAGCGTGTGCCGATGGTGGTCGAGGCTGCCGATGGTGGTTCGAGGCAACCTGCCGCACCAGGGCCCAGCGTGTGCCGATGGTGCTCGAGGCAACCGACCGCACCAGGGCCGAGCGTGTGCCGATGGTGCTCGAGGCAAGCTGCCGCACCAGGGCCCAGCGTGTGCCGATGGTGGTCGAGGCAACCGCCCGCACCAGGGCCGAGCGTGTGCCGATGGTGATCGAGGCAACCGACCGCACCAGGGCCCAGCGTGTGCCGATGGTGCTCGAGGCAACCTGCCGCACCAGGGCCCAGCGTGTGCCGATGGTGCTGGGGGCAACCGCCCGCACCAGGGCCCAGCGTGTGCCGATGGTGATCGAGGCAACCGCCCGCACCAGGGCCCAGCGTGTGCCGATGGTGGTCGAGGTAAGCGCCCGCACCAGTGCCCAGCGTGTGCCGATGGTGGTCGAGGCAAGCGCCCGCACCAGGGCCCAGCTTTTGCCGATGGTGATCGAGGCAACCGGCCGCTCCAGGGCCCAGCGTGTGCCGATGGTTATCGGGGCAACCGGCCGCACCAGGGCCCAGGGTCTGCGGATGGTGCTCGAGGCAACCGCCCGCACCAAGGCTCAGCATGTGCCGCTGGTGATCGAGGCAACAACCCACACCAGGGCCCAGCTTTTGCCGATGGTGATCGAGGCAACCGGCCGCTCCAGGGCCCAGCGTGTGCCGATGGTTATCGGGGCAACCGGCCGCACCAGGGCCCAGGGTCTGCCGATGGTGCTCGAGGCAACCGCCCGCACCAAGGCTCAGCATGTGCCGATTGTGATCGAGGCAACAACCCACACCAGGGCCCAGCTTGTGCCGATGGCGGTCGAGGCAAGTGCCCGTACCGAAGGGCGGCCTATGCCGATGATGGTCGATGCATGTGCCATCACCATGCGTCATCATATGCCATTGATGGTCGAGGCCTTGGCCGAAGTTCGATTTTGAGCCACGGTGCCCATGCTTGGCTCCAGCATGTGCTGGTGCCGCATTTTTTTCACTCGGGACAGCATCGCCGGAGCATCGCCGGAGCATCGCCGGAGTACCGCCGGAGAACCTGACCGGCGGCATTGGGGTTCCGGCGATTGGGAGGGGGGCCGGGGGGGTGTGCGCACATGACGTGCGATGGGTGCTGGTGCTTGGCCCTTGTGTTGGCCCCCTATCCCTCATCAAACCTCTGAGAACTCACACCCCCTTAAAGAGCGTTTGAGATTTTACAGGTTTGCTGCCAGTAGCCGTTGAAGTGTTGAAACGGGGACACTTTTTTCAAACGGTCGCGAAATCTTCTCCGGTTCGAGTTTTTAGCTGAATTTTTTTGTGCATGCCAACAAAAATAGAAGGATCACGTC
>NW_028323044.1:10916850-10919350 GCF_047325235.1 Durio zibethinus | reverse complement strand
GCACCAGGGCCCAGCGTGTGCCGATGGTGGTCGAGGCAACCGCCCGCACCAGGGCCGATAGTGTGCCGATGGTGCTCGAGGCAACCTGTCGCACCAGGGCCCAGCGTGTGCCGATGGTGATCGAGGCAACCTGCCGCACCAGGGCCCAGCGTGTGCCGATGGTGGTCGAGGCAAGCGCCCGCACCAGCGCCCAGCGTGTGCCGATGGTGCTCGAGGCAACCGACCGCACCAGGGCCCAGCGTGTGCCGATGGTGCTCGAGGCAACCTGCCGCACCAGGGCCCAGCGTGTGCCGATGGTGCTCGAGGCAACCTGCCGCACCAGGGCCCAGCGTGTGCCGATGGTGCTCGAGGCAAGCGCCCGCACCAGGGCCCAGCGTGTGCCGATGGTGCTCGAGGCAAGCGCCCGCACCAGGGCCCAGCGTGTGCCGATGGTGGTCGAGGCAACCGCCCGCACCAGGGCCCAGCGTGTGCCGATGGTGCTCGAGGCAACCTGCCGCACCAGGGCCCAGCGTGTGCCGATGGTGGTCGAGGCAAGCGCCCGCACCAGGGCCCAGCGTGTGCCGATGGTGGTCGAGGCAACCTGCCGCACCAGGGCCCAGCGTGTGCCGATGGTGCTCGAGGCAAGCGCCCGCACCAGGGCCGAGCGTGTGCCGATGGTGCTCGAGGCAAGCGCCCGCACCAGGGCCCAGCGTGTGCCGATGGTGCTCGAGGCAACCGACCGCACCAGGGCCGAGCGTGTGCCGATGGTGGTCGAGGCAACCGCCCGCACCAGGGCCCAGCGTGTGCCGATGGTGGTCGAGGCAACCTGCCGCACCAGGGCCCAGCGTGTGCCGATGGTGCTCGAGGCAACCGACCGCACCAGGGCGGAGCGTGTGCCGATGGTGGTCGAGGCAAGCGCAAGCACCAGGGCCCAGCGTGTGCCGATGGTGGTCGAGGCTGCCGATGGTGGTCGAGGCAACCTGCCGCACCAGGGCCCAACGTGTGCCGATGGTGCTCGAGGCAACCGACCGCACCAGGGCCGAGCGTGTGCCGATGGTGCTCGAGGCAAGCTGCCGCACCAGGGCCCAGCGTGTGCCGATGGTGGTCGAGGCAACCGTCCGCACCAGGGCCCAGCGTGTGCCGATGGTGATCGAGGCAACCGACCGTACCAGGGCCCAGCGTGTGCCGATGGTGCTCGAGGCAACCTGCCGCACCAGGGCCCAGCGTGTGCCGATGGTGGTCGAGGGAACCTGCCGCACCAGGGCCCAGCGTGTGCCGATGGTGGTCGAGGCAACCGCCCGCACCAGGGCCCAGCGTGTGCCGATGGTGGTCGAGGCAACCGACCGCACCAGGGCCCAGCGTGTGCCGATGGTGGTCGAGGCAACCTGCCGCACCAGGGCCCAGCGTGTGCCGATGGTGCTCGAGGCAAGCGCCCGCACCAGGGCCGAGCGTGTGCCGATGGTGCTCGAGGCAAGCGCCCGCACCAGGGCCCAGCGTGTGCCGATGGTGCTCGAGGCAACCGACCGCACCAGGGCCGAGCGTGTGCCGATGGTGGTCGAGGCAACCGCCCGCACTAGGGCCCAGCGTGTGCCGATGGTGGTCGAGGCAACCTGCCGCACCAGGGCCCAGCGTGTGCCGATGGTGCTCGAGGCAACCGACCGCACCAGGGCGGAGCGTGTGCCGATGGTGGTCGAGGCAAGCGCAAGCACCAGGGCCCAGCGTGTGCCGATGGTGGTCGAGGCTGCCGATGGTGGTCGAGGCAACCTGCCGCACCAGGGCCCAACGTGTGCCGATGGTGCTCGAGGCAACCGACCGCACCAGGGCCGAGCGTGTGCCGATGGTGCTCGAGGCAAGCTGCCGCACCAGGGCCCAGCGTGTGCCGATGGTGGTCGAGGCAACCGTCCGCACCAGGGCCCAGCGTGTGCCGATGGTGATCGAGGCAACCGACCGCACCAGGGCCCAGCGTGTGCCGATGGTGCTCGAGGCAACCTGCCGCACCAGGGCCCAGCGTGTGCCGATGGTGGTCGAGGGAACCTGCCGCACCAGGGCCCAGCGTGTGCCGATGGTGGTCGAGGCAACCGCCCGCACCAGGGCCCAGCGTGTGCCGATGGTGGTCGAGGCAACCGACCGCACCATGGCCCAGCGTGTGCCGATGGTGCTCGAGGCAACCTGCCGCACCAGGGCCCAGCGTGTGCCGATGGTGGTCGAGGCAAGCGCCCGCACCAGGGCCCAGCGTGTGCCGATGGTGGTCGAGGCAACCTGCCGCACCAGGGCCCAGCGTGTGCCGATGGTGCTCGAGGCAACCGACCGCACCAGGGCCGAGCGTGTGCCGATGGTGGTCGAGGCAAGCGCCCGCACCAGGGCCCAGCGTGTGCCGATGGTGGTCGAGGCAACCGCCCGCACCAGGGCCCAGCGTGTGCCGATGGTGGTCGAGGCAACCTGCCGCACCAGGGCCCAGCGTGTGCCGATGGTGCTCGAGGCAACCGACCGCACCAGGGCGGAGCGTGTGCCGATGCTGGTC
>NW_028323044.1:10899350-10906850 GCF_047325235.1 Durio zibethinus | reverse complement strand
CGCACCAGGGCCCAGCGTGTGCCGATGGTGGTCGAGGCAACCGTCCGCACCAGGGCCCAGCGTGTGCCGATGGTGATCGAGGCAACCGACCGCACCAGGGCCCAGCGTGTGCCGATGGTGCTCGAGGCAACCTGCCGCACCAGGGCCCAGCGTGTGCCGATGGTGGTCGAGGGAACCTGCCGCACCAGGGCCCAGTGTCACGGACTAAGCTTTCTCTCAACAAGCACTAGCCCGCGAGGCACTTGAATGGACGCTTCCACCCAAGTCAGCCCTCAATAGATCGAGATCTGAACAAATAACCATAAACCATGGTTAGTCTCAAGCATTCACAATATGGCACTATATATCAATATCAATCTCATCCATACACACAACAAGGCACA
Organism: Durio zibethinus; assembly: GCF_047325235.1. NCBI lineage: Eukaryota > Viridiplantae > Streptophyta > Magnoliopsida > Malvales > Malvaceae > Durio > Durio zibethinus. The sequence goes on along the minus strand of NW_028323044.1, from coordinate 10,906,467 downwards.
TTCACATCGAGAAAGAAAAGAAACACATCGAGGCAACAATCGGGCATTCAATCGAGGCACATATCATTAAAATTGGGAATCATACATCGGGACCTCCCACCATCACCAGGGCCAGGGGGGCAGCCCATGGTGGGTGGCCTAAGCTCGCATAGCACCCGGTGAGACAGCCCAACAATACCCTGCCGGCTCACCCCCCCCTAAAGAGCCTTAGAGATTTTAGAGCTATGCTACCAGTAACCGTTACAATGTTTGAAATGGGGACACTTTTCCTAACACAAGGGGTCTACCCGGCCATGGCCCTATACATGGGTGGCTCATGGCAACCTAAGTCCCGGTCATGGCCTTATACAAGGTTGGCTCATGACATCCTCCCCCACCTATTCTAACGACGTCCTCGTCGACTTGCTGGCTTGAAATTCTTCGATCTTCCTTTGAAATCTCTGGAGGTCGTGCTCTCTCTCCCAGCTGGTTTCTTCTAGGCCTAGTCCCTCCCACTTTACTAAGTACTCCCGAACTAGTCTTCGAGATATCTTGGTTTCCCTGTCAGCTAAGATCTCTTGGACTCGACGCTCTGAAGGTGGTTTCATGGTGATGGCGGCTCTGGTTGGCTCTCTTCGACCAGCATCTGTAGGATCTGCATGGAATGGCTTCAAGTTGCTCACATGAAATACTGGGTGCACCTTCATCCACTTTGGAGGGTCGATTTTGTAGGAAGCATTCCCCACCTTGGAAAGGACCCTTACTGGACCTTCGTACTTGCGCACCAATCTGCGATCTCTCTTCCTCAAGAACCTGGTTTGTTCAGGGACTAATCGAACAAGAACCAAATCCCCAACTTGAAATTGCTGAGCTCTACGACCCTTGTCTGCCCATTTCTTCATCCGTTTTGACGCTTTCTCTAAGTAGGCTTGTGCGATCTCCGTGTTTAGTTTCCATTCCTTGCTGAGGTTGAATGCTCTGGGATTCTTTCCTCCATATTGTTCCAAGGAAGTGTGGGGTAGCCTTGGTAATTGTCCGGTGATCACCTCAAATGGGCTCTTGTTGGTGGAAGAGCTCTTGTTGGAATTAAAACAGAGTTGAGCAACGTCCAATAATGAGGGCCAGTTCTTTTGGTTGGCGTGGACAAAATGCCTCAAGTATTCCTCTAACAATCCATTGAACCGTTCTGTTTGGCCATCAGTTTGAGGGTGATAGCTCGAGGAGATGTTGAGTTGGGACCCCAAAATCTTGAAAAGTTCTCTCCAAAAGGACCCTGTGAATCTAGGATCTCTATCACTGACAATGTTTTGGGGGAGGCCCCAATACTTGACCACATGTTTGAACAATAGTCGAGCTGTGTCCTCCGCTGTACAGTACTTGGGAGCAGGAATGAATGTGGCATACTTAGAGAACCGATCAATCACCACCAAGATAGCTCCAAGATCGCCAACCTTGGGTAGGCTCGAGATGAAATCGAGGGAGATGCTTTCCCACGGTTTGGTAGGTACCGATAAAGGTTCAAGCATACCTGCAGGTTTCCTCTTCTCGACTTTGTCTTGTTGGCAAATGAGGCAAGTCTTCGTATATTCCATCACATCTTGTCGCATTTGAGGCCAATAATAACCTTGTTTCAATAACGCCAACGTGCGCTGCCAGCCCGGATGTCCCGCCCATGGGGTGTCATGACACTCCCTCATCAGCATCTGTCTCAGACCTCCTGCTCTTGGCACAAAGACTCGAGGTCCCTTGGTCCACAAGACCCCATTTTCTTTCCAGAAATGTTTGGACTTCCCTTCTTCCACTAGCTTCAAAATGGCACAAGCTTGCGGGTCTTTCCCTAAATGGTCTCCAATCAACTTATGGATGTCTGTAGTGGCTCTGCTAGCCACCATTGGGGCCATTCTTCTGAGGGCCGCTAACTCTGGCCGCCTGCTCAAGGCATCCGCCACTTGATTAGTCTTCCCCGCGGTATGCTCAAAATAAAAGTCGAACTCAGCTAAAAATTCCTGCCATCTAGCTTGTTTCGCCGTGAGTCTTGGTTGGGTGAGGAAGTGGCTAACGGCTGTGTTGTCTGTCTTCACGACAAAGTGCGCACCCAACAAGTAATGCCGCCAAGTCCTCAAGCAATGAACCACCGCAAGGAGCTCTTTCTCCTGGGCTGTGTATTTCCTTTCAGCTTCGCTCAGCTTCCTACTTTCGAATGCTACCGGGTGATGTTGTTGTAAAAGCACACCTCCAATAGCAAAATCCGATGCATCCGTCTGGACTTCAAAAGGCTTTCCAATATCGGGGAGAGCTAAGATGGGATCCTTCATAATAGCATCCTTCAATCCCTCAAAGGCCTCCTGGCACTCGTTCGTCCAACACCATTTATGTTCCTTCTTCAGTAGCTCCGTGAGGGCCGTGGTCTTACGAGAGTACCCTTCCACAAACCTTCTATAATAGTTGGCTAGTCCCAAAAAGGAGCGGAGCTCACTAACATTCTTCGGTATCGTCCACTCTTTGATGGCCCTGACTTTTTCCATGTCCATTCGGATGTGGCCACGTTCGACAATGTGACCGAGAAAATGGATTTGGGTCTGAGCGAATGCACACTTCTCCCTTTTTACATATAACTGATGGTCCTGTAACCTTTGAAATACCTGGCGCAGGTGTTCTTGATGTTCTTCCAACGTGGAGCTATACACCACTATATCATCTAAATAAATGACTACAAACTTGTCTAGGTAGTCATGAAACACCTGATTCATCAATGTACAAAATGTGGCAGGAGCATTGGTTAGTCCAAAAGGCATCACAAGGAATTCAAATGCACCATACCGTGTTACACAGGTGGTCTTCGGCTCATCTCCCTCGAGGATTCTGACCTGATGGTATCCCGATCTTAGGTCCAGTTTGGAGAAGTATTTGGCCCCGCTCAATTGATCAAACAAGTCTGCTATGAGCGGGATAGGATATTTGTTTCTTACGGTGACTTTGTTCAAAGCCCTGTAGTCGACACATAAGCGCAAGCTACCATCATGCTTTTTCTGGAATAGCACTGGCGCTCCGAAAGGAGCCTTTGATGGTCGGATGAACCCGGCTTGTAGAAGCTCATCCAACTGTTTTCTCAGCTCGGCCAACTCTGGCGGGGCCATGCGATAGGGGGCTCTAGCAGGGGGTTTTGCCCCTGGGAGTAGCTCAATTTCGTGGTCTACTGCTCGTCGAGGGGGTAGAACCTTGGGCAACATCTCTGGCATCACCTCTTTGAATTCTTCTAACACTTTCTTCACGCCATTGGGTATTGGTTCTACTTTCGACCCTTCTTTGTAGATCGGCATGGCCACAAAAGAGGGTTCCCCTCTCTTTACCCCTTTCTTGAATTGCAAAGCCGAAATCATTTTCTTCCCACTCTTTGGCAAGATATTGGCTGGCACCACACATGGGTGTTCTCCTAAGAACAACAAGCAGCTAGCAGCGGGGATAGGGATCACCTGAGCCAACGTCATGAAGTCCAATCCTAGAACGACATCAAAGTCATCCATGGGGGAGACTGTGAAGTCTACCTTCCCTTCCCATGGCCCCAATTGGGTCGTCACACTTTTCGAGCTTCCACTGATTGCAAAGGCTGGCGAATTGACCGCCTTCATTCGCCCACAGTCTTTACCAATCTGAAGACCACACCTTTTTGCTTCTTCTGGTGTGATGAAAGTGTCGGTTGCGCCTGTATCCACCATAGCCTTGGTGGTTTTCCCATTGATCGTCAAGTTCACGTACATCAAGCCTCTGCTTTGCTCTTTCTTTATAGTGTTCAATTGGGTGTGAAGGGCACTGAGGAACCTTATTGAGCCCATCCTGGCTGGCTCCTCTTCAGCTTCTTCAACGCTCTCGGGCACTTTTGCAGACTCTTGGGATGAGGTCCTTAAGGCATTAAGGGCTCCTCGGTGCGGGCACTCAGCCACTCGATGCGGCCCCTTGCAAAGAAAGCAAGCAAGCGGTTGCCTAGGCTTGAAGATCCCTGCGTTGTTTGTCCTAGGCTGGATGCTATCTCGCCCAAAGGACTTCCTGTCTGATCCCCAACTGAAGGGTCGGTCCAACCTAGTTATCTTTCCCCCACTCCCAAGATTAGAGCTACTACCCGGTGGTGGAGGGTTCTTCCGTTTTAACGAACCATCATTAAAATCATGAAGACGTTCCGCTGCAGCCATGGCCGTCGTCACATCTTGCACTCTTTGCCTCTGTAGCTCTGTCCTCGCCCATGGCTTGAGGCCCTCAATAAAATGGAATAACTTGTCCTTCTCGGACATGTCCCTAATATCCAGTATCAGGGTAGAAAAGTTCCTCACGAACTCTCGCACCGTTCCGGTTTGCACCAACTCTCGAAGTCTCCTTCGAGCCATATAATCCACATTCTCCGGAAAAAACTGGTTTTTCAGTTCACGCTTCAGATCTGTCCAGGTCTTAATCGGGCACTCGTCATCGACAAACTTGGAGCGCCACCACAACTTGGCATCCCCTACGAGATACATCGATGCCATTGTCACCTTGTCTTCCTCTGAACTTGTGTGTACAGCTCGGAAGTATTGTTCCATGTCGAACAGGAAATTCTCAAGTTCCTTAGCATCCCTTGCCCCCTCAAAGCACCGAGGCTCCGGTACTTTGGGCCTTTGTCCCCTGTCCGTCGAGCTTGAACTCGAACTGGCCACCGCCATTTGTAGGATGCTCATCTGGGCCCTGAGCTCCTCAAACTCCTTGTGGAGTATGTTCAAGGCATCTCTAGCCTCTTCGCTCACATTGTGGAGAGTATCGGACAACTCCCGCTGGGTTGTCTCGATCTCCCTCACTCGGTCTTTTGTTACCATATGAGTTTTCATTGCGGCCACCGCGGCCTCAAGTTCCTCAATTCTCTGCCGATGATCCGATCCACCACTTGTGGCCATCTCATCCATTTCTCTAGCACTTCTCAACCGTGCTCTGATACCACGTGTCACGGACTAAGCTTTCTCTCAACAAGCACTAGCCCGCGAGGCACTTGAATGGACGCTTCCACCCAAGTCAGCCCTCAATAGATCGAGATCTGAACAAATAACCATAAACCATGGTTAGTCTCAAGCATTCACAATATGGCACTATATATCAATATCAATCTCATCCATACACACAACAAGGCACATTCACATCGAGAAAGAAAAGAAACACATCGAGGCAACAATCGGGCATTCAATCGAGGCACATATCATTAAAATTGGGAATCATACATCGGGACCTCCCACCATCACCAGGGCCAGGGGGGCAGCCCATGGTGGGTGGCCTAAGCTCGCATAGCACCCGGTGAGACAGCCCAACAATACCCTGCCGGCTCACCCCCCCCTAAAGAGCCTTAGAGATTTTAGAGCTATGCTACCAGTAACCGTTACAATGTTTGAAATGGGGACACTTTTCCTAACACAAGGGGTCTACCCGGCCATGGCCCTATACATGGGTGGCTCATGGCAACCTAAGTCCCGGTCATGGCCTTATACAAGGTTGGCTCATGACACCCAGCGTGTGCCGATGGTGGTCGAGGCAACCGCCCGCACCAGGGCCCAGCGTGTGCCGATGGTGGTCGAGGCAACCGACCGCACCAGGGCCCAGCGTGTGCCGATGGTGCTCGAGGCAACCTGCCGCACCAGGGCCCAGCGTGTGCCGATGGTGGTCGAGGCAAGCGCCCGCACCAGGGCCCAGCGTGTGCCGATGGTGGTCGAGGCAACTTGCCGCACCAGGGCCCAGCGTGTGCCGATGGTGCTCGAGGCAACCGACCGCACCAGGGCCGAGCGTGTGCCGATGGTGGTCGAGGCAAGCGCCCGCACCAGGGCCCAGCGTGTGCCGATGGTGGTCGAGGCAACCGCCCGCACCAGGGCCCAGCGTGTGCCGATGGTGGTCGAGGCAACCTGCCGCACCAGGGCCCAGCGTGTGCCGATGGTGCTCGAGGCAACCGACCGCACCAGGGCGGAGCGTGTGCCGATGGTGGTCGAGGCAAGCGCCCGCACCAGGGCCCAGCGTGTGCCGATGGTGGTCGAGGCTGCCGATGGTGGTTCGAGGCAACCTGCCGCACCAGGGCCCAGCGTGTGCCGATGGTGCTCGAGGCAACCGACCGCACCAGGGCCCAGCGTGTGCCGATGGTGCTCGAGGCAACCGACCGCACCAGGGCCGAGCGTGTGCCGATGGTGCTCGAGGCAAGCTGCCGCACCAGGGCCCAGCGTGTGCCGATGGTGGTCGAGGCAACCGCCCGCACCAGGGCCGAGCGTGTGCCGATGGTGATCGAGGCAACCGACCGCACCAGGGCCCAGCGTGTGCCGATGGTGCTCGAGGCAACCTGCCGCACCAGGGCCCAGCGTGTGCCGATGGTGGTCGAGGCAACCTGCCGCACCAGGGCCCAGCGTGTGCCGATGGTGCTGGGGGCAACCGCCCGCACCAGGGCCCAGCGTGTGCCGATGGTGATCGAGGCAACCGCCCGCACCAGGGCCCAGCGTGTGCCGATGGTGGTCGAGGCAAGCGCCCGCACCAGTGCCCAGCGTGTGCCGATGGTGGTCGAGGCAAGCGCTCGCACCAGGGCCCAGCTTTTGCCGATGGTGATCGAGGCAACCGGCCGCTCCAGGGCCCAGCGTGTGCCGATGGTTATCGGGGCAACCGGCCGCACCAGGGCCCAGGGTCTGCGGATGGTGCTCGAGGCAACCGCCCGCACCAAGGCTCAGCATGTGCCGCTGGTGATCGAGGCAACAACCCACACCAGGGCCCAGCTTGTGCCGATGGCGGTCGAGGCAAGTGCCCGTACCGAAGGGCAGCCTATGCCGATGATGGTCGATGCATGTGCCATCACCATGCGTCATCATGTGCCATTGATGGTCGAGGCCTTGGCCGAAGTTCGATTTTGAGCCACGGTGCCCATGCTTGGCTCCAGCATGTGCTGGTGCCGCATTTTTTTCACTCGGGACAGCATCGCCGGAGCATCGCCGGAGCATCGCCGGAGTACCGCCGGAGAACCTGACCGGCGGCATTGGGGTTCCGGCGATTGGGAGGGGGGCCGGGGGGGTGTGCGCACATGACGTGCGATGGGTGCTGGTGCTTGGCCCTTGTGTTGGCCCCCTATCCCTCATCAAACCTCTGAGAACTCACACCC
>NW_028323044.1:10886850-10889350 GCF_047325235.1 Durio zibethinus | reverse complement strand
TGGTGCTCGAGGCAACCTGTCGCACCAGGGCCCAGCGTGTGCCGATGGTGCTCGAGGCAACCTGCCGCACCAGGGCCCAGCGTGTGCCGATGGTGCTCGAGGCAACCTGCCGCACCAGGGCCCAGCGTGTGCCGATGGTGCTCGAGGCAAGCGCCCGCACCAGGGCCCAGCGTGTGCCGATGGTGGTCGAGGCAAGCGCCCGCACCAGGGCCCAGCGTGTGCCGATGGTGGTCGAGGCAACCGCCCGCACCAGGGCCCAGCGTGTGCCGATGGTGCTCGAGGCAACCTGCCGCACCAGGGCCCAGCGTGTGCCGATGGTGGTCGAGGCAAGCGCCCGCACCAGGGCCCAGCGTGTGCCGATGGTGGTCGAGGCAACCTGCCGCACCAGGGCCCAGCGTGTGCCGATGGTGCTCGAGGCAAGCGCCCGCACCAGGGCCGAGCGTGTGCCGATGGTGCTCGAGGCAAGCGCCCGCACCAGGGCCCAGCGTGTGCCGATGGTGCTCGAGGCAACCGACCGCACCAGGGCCGAGCGTGTGCCGATGGTGGTCGAGGCAACCGCCCGCACCAGGGCCCAGCGTGTGCCGATGGTGGTCGAGGCAACCTGCCGCACCAGGGCCCAGCGTGTGCCGATGGTGCTCGAGGCAACCGACCGCACCAGGGCGGAGCGTGTGCCGATGGTGGTCGAGGCAAGCGCAAGCACCAGGGCCCAGCGTGTGCCGATGGTGGTCGAGGCTGCCGATGGTGGTCGAGGCAACCTGCCGCACCAGGGCCCAACGTGTGCCGATGGTGCTCGAGGCAACCGACCGCACCAGGGCCGAGCGTGTGCCGATGGTGCTCGAGGCAAGCTGCCGCACCAGGGCCCAGCGTGTGCCGATGGTGGTCGAGGCAACCGTCCGCACCAGGGCCCAGCGTGTGCCGATGGTGATCGAGGCAACCGACCGCACCAGGGCCCAGCGTGTGCCGATGGTGCTCGAGGCAACCTGCCGCACCAGGGCCCAGCGTGTGCCGATGGTGGTCGAGGGAACCTGCCGCACCAGGGCCCAGCGTGTGCCGATGGTGGTCGAGGCAACCGCCCGCACCAGGGCCCAGCGTGTGCCGATGGTGGTCGAGGCAACCGACCGCACCAGGGCCCAGCGTGTGCCGATGGTGCTCGAGGCAACCTGCCGCACCAGGGCCCAGCGTGTGCCGATGGTGGTCGAGGCAAGCGCCCGCACCAGGGCCCAGCGTGTGCCGATGGTGGTCGAGGCAACCTGCCGCACCAGGGCCCAGCGTGTGCCGATGGTGCTCGAGGCAACCGACCGCACCAGGGCCGAGCGTGTGCCGATGGTGGTCGAGGCAAGCGCCCGCACCAGGGCCCAGCGTGTGCCGATGGTGGTCGAGGCAACCGCCCGCACCAGGGCCCAGCGTGTGCCGATGGTGGTCGAGGCAACCTGCCGCACCAGGGCCCAGCGTGTGCCGATGGTGCTCGAGGCAACCGACCGCACCAGGGCGGAGCGTGTGCCGATGGTGGTCGAGGCAAGCGCCCGCACCAGGGCCCAGCGTGTGCCGATGGTGGTCGAGGCTGCCGATGGTGGTTCGAGGCAACCTGCCGCACCAGGGCCCAGCGTGTGCCGATGGTGCTCGAGGCAACCGACCGCACCAGGGCGGAGCGTGTGCCGATGGTGGTCGAGGCAAGCGCCCGCACCAGGGCCCAGCGTGTGCCGATGGTGGTCGAGGCAACCTGCCGCACCAGGGCCCAGCGTGTGCCGATGGTGCTCGAGGCAACCGACCGCACCAGGGCGGAGCGTGTGCCGATGGTGGTCGAGGCAAGCGCCCGCACCAGGGCCCAGCGTGTGCCGATGGTGGTCGAGGCTGCCGATGGTGGTTCGAGGCAACCTGCCGCACCAGGGCCCAGCGTGTGCCGATGGTGCTCGAGGCAACCGACCGCACCAGGGCCGAGCGTGTGCCGATGGTGCTCGAGGCAAGCTGCCGCACCAGGGCCCAGCGTGTGCCGATGGTGGTCGAGGCAACCGCCCGCACCAGGGCCGAGCGTGTGCCGATGGTGATCGAGGCAACCGACCGCACCAGGGCCCAGCGTGTGCCGATGGTGCTCGAGGCAACCTGCCACACCAGGGCCCAGCGTGTGCCGATGGTGGTCGAGGCAACCTGCCGCACCAGGGCCCAGCGTGTGCCGATGGTGCTGGGGGCAACCGCCCGCACCAGGGCCCAGCGTGTGCCGATGGTGATCGAGGCAACCGCCCGCACCAGGGCCCAGCGTGTGCCGATGGTGGTCGAGGCAAGCGCCCGCACCAGTGCCCAGCGTGTGCCGATGGTGGTCGAGGCAAGCGCCCGCACCAGGGCCCAGCTTTTGCCGATGGTGATCGAGGCAACCGGCCGCTCCAGGGCCCAGCGTGTGCCGATGGTTATCGGGGCAACCGGCCGCACCAGGGCCCAGGGTCTGCGGATGGTGCTCGAGGCAACCGCCCGCACCAAGGCTCAGCATGTGCCGCTGGTGATCGAG